>NC_087347.1:104143252-104443252 GCF_030014295.1 Loxodonta africana | reverse complement strand
CAGCTATAAAATAAAGGAGTTAGGTTAGAAGATCTTAAAAGTTTTAATTTCCTGTGTACCCTTTCCATTGCCAGAATTTTCTAACTCCATTCTTTCATAACAGAAAAATCAACTGCCTAAAACTGAAAACAAAATCAATCTGCCTGCAACAGAAACGTAGTTGATGTTTTTCTCTGATTTTTCTTTTTAGTTAACAAAACAGGAACTTCCAAAAACTTATGATTTGCTTTGAGTTCGCCTCCCCCTTATCTTCTGTTTCCAGCAGAATTCATCACCTAATTCTGGATGTTCCACTTTCCCTTGTGTCTTGCTTATGTCCATTCCAATCCATTCTCACAGCCTGAGACAGAGGCTCCCTCTTCCATTAGTGGAAACTGATTATAATATGCACTTCAGGACTTTATATTAGAAAATGAATTTTAGTTTTATAAAATTGAAATGTGGTAGCTTTGAATCGACTCCCCCTCCTCCTCAGCCCCCAGAATCACTTGCTTTGCTCAGGGTATCAGGTGACAGTTAATAAATAACTGTGGATTTGCAGTGGGTCTGAATGAGGTGGGTGTCTAAAATAGATAAATCAACTCTCCACATGTAAATGAGTTTAGACTTGTTGGCCACGGTCAAGAACTCAGAGTTAGATAACAGGAACAGAAAGTGCTGAACTGGGATTGAATTTCAAACAAGGAAGGTACTTCCATGGATATAGAAAAATACATCATATAAGAGAGAAGAGGTGCTAAAATGTTATTTCTTCTCTTGGTGCCAACTAATTATACATAAATTTTAGTGTGTGTGCCCAAGGGGGAAATAAAGGAACACCAAGATGGCAACTACCATTCTCACTTCATGGCTGCCTAAGAAACAGGACCAAGATTTCAGTTTAGAATAACAAGCAAGAAAATATGGATTTACTTAAAAAGGCAAGTATTTGTGCAATTAGTAAACTTATCTTTAATCAAAGACTATCATAACTAAATTTCCCATATTAAGTTCAAACTGTTATCCTGGCTAAATTTAACAAAAAGTGCCACATTCAATAGTACTGATGCACAAAATTGGAATTTTCCAAAATAAAAAAGTGACAATTATTTAATTAAAAACTAGTTTCAGAGGAATACTAATTAGTAAAAATATATTTGTAGGCAACACTGAATCAAATACAATAAAAACAAAAAGAGCCAAACTTAAGGGAAAGCTCATAGTTTCTGATCACTCACAGAAGCACCTCTGTAGATAGCTGGCAGCAATACAAACCTTGCTAGAAATGAGAAAGGTCTAAGATCCACCTCTCATTAGGCCAGAAATGGAGCATACACACAATACACATGATAAGAGCACACACATAGAACAGTACTTGGATATTTAATATTCTTAGCAATATTTCTAAGAAGAATTTTGGCAGTCTGTCCAGCATAGTAAAGACCAAGTCAATAAGAGACCAAGTCACACTGGTTAAAAAAAAAAAAAAAAAAATGGCAATTGACATGAAGCAAGTGTCATCTGATGCTCCTAAAAGTACTGAAGCCATACTAGACTACAATTTGGGGTATGGTTGCAGGCTATACAGAAAATTAAAGAAATTAGAAATAGGCTAATGAAGCATAAAAAGTATTTTGAGCACACACAAATTAAAGAAAATAACAACAACTACCATTTATTTAATGCTCACTATGCTTCAAGTCAGAAACCCTGGTGGCATAGTGGTTAAGTGCTACGGCCGCTAACCAACAGGTAAGCAGTTCGAGTCCACCAGGCACTCCTTGGAAACTCTATGGGGCAGTTCTACTCTGTCCTATAGGGTCGCTATGAGTCGGAATCGACTCGATGGCAGTGGGTTGGCTTTGGTTTTTGGTATGATTCAAGTAGGGGCCTTGGTGGCACAGTGGTTAAGCACTCAACTGCTAACCAAAAGGTTGGCAGTTCAAACCCACCAGTGGCTCTGCGGGACAAAGACATGGCAGTCTGCCTCCAAAAGATTACAGCCTTGGAAACCCTCTGGAACAGTTCTACTGTTTTATAGGGTTGCTATGAGTCAGAATCAACTAGACAGCAATGGGTTTAGTTTTCTGTTTGTTTCTTTTTATGCCTCAAGCATTTTACCAGGTACTTTACATACTGTATATGTCTTAGTTATCTAGCGCTGTTGTAACAGAAATACCGCAAGTGGGTGGCTTTAACAAACAGAAATTTATTATCTCACAGTCTAGGAGGCTAGAAGTCCAAATTCAGGACACCAGCTCCAGGGAAAGGCTTTCTCTCTCTGTTGGGTCTGGGGGAAGGTCCCTGTCAGCAATCTTCCCCTGGGTCTGTTTCTCGGCACAGGGACCCCAGGTCCAAAGGACACACTCCACTCCCAGCTTTTCATTCTTGGTGGTAGGAGATTGTTTGCCTCTCTGCTCGATTCTCTCTTTTATACCTCAAAAGAGATTGACTCATGATATAACCTAATCCTGTAATTAAGTCCTACCTCGTTAACATAACTGCCTGTAATCGTGCCTCGTAACATCACAGGGGTTAGGATAATCACATCAGATCACAAAATGTTGGACGACCACACAATACTGGGAATCATGGCGTAGCCACATTGATATATATTTTGGGAGGACACAATTCAATCTATAAAAATATCTCATTTAATTCTCACAACAACTCACTGAGATTAATACTGTACTTCCTACTTTGTTGTTAGGTGGCATTGGATTGGTTCTGGCTCATAGCGAACCTATGTACCACAGAACGAAACGCTGCCCAGTACTGCGCCATGCTCACAATTGTTGTTATACTTTAGCTCATTGTTGCAGCCATTGTGTCAATCCATCTCGTCTCTCTACCTTCTAGATGAGGAAAACCAAGACAAAAATGAGGCAGGAAGGGTCAAGCAACTTTTTCAGTATCAGCCAACTGGTTAGCGGCACAGATGGTATTGAAACACAGCTCTGTTCAACATCAAGTCAATTTTCTTAGGCACTATATCTCACTGTTCTTCTGTAATTGACCTCACGATTCTGTCTCCAAAGGGACTGAAATGCTTTAGTCATTGAACTCTAAGAAAACAAAGGGAAAAGTAATTCAATAAACTCCTGCTCATGCAGAAATAAGGAGTTCAAAAGATCTGATGTTTTTTGCAAATTCTGGGCTTGATTTTTATGAAACAGTAACAAGTAACAAGAAATAGATATCTTGGATTTATTTGGAAAAAAATAAACCTGAGCTGTATCAAATGTGTCAAACCAAACAAAACCAAACCCACCCCCATCGAGTCGATTTTGACGCTTAGTGATCCTATAGGACAGGGCAAAACTGCCCCACAGAGTTTTCAAGGAGCAGCTGGTAGACTCAAACTGCTGGCTGACCTTTTTGGTTAACAGCCAGGCTCTTAACCACTGTGCATGCCACCAGGGCTCCCAAATATGTCAAAGGGAAGAGCAAATCCTACCACAACGTCTACAAATGTAGACCAATATAACAAATCATACTAAGTTCTAAATGATAACAGTGAGGTAAGAGAAGACACTTCCTGTCTATCAGCTCCACATCTAAATGACCCAACAACATCTCGGACTCAATACATAAAACTCTTAAATTTACCATCTTTACTCCAGCAAATCTGTTTCTCAATTACAACAGCACAGATATTCTCCCAGTTACTATAATCAATACTTCAAGATCATCCCTGACCACTCCTCCATTCAGTAAATGGCCACATCAAATTGCTAAGTCTACAACCAGTGTACTTATGTGCATTCCCTCATCTGTATGCCACTTCACTAGTTCAAGTCCTTGGTAACCCTTGTCTAACTTACTTTAATGTGTTTTGTTTTTTTTTTTAACTTGTTTCTCTGCTTCCCACTCCCTTCTCACCAATATCCTATGTACCAATACCAAATCTCCTATTTCAGAACTTAAAAGTGGCTGCAAAATGACTATAGGCTAGTGCTCAAATTCTTCAGCCTTAACTCTCACCTCTACTATTATCAGCTCTTCACATAACTGACTCAAAGGTAATTAATTTCTTCTAGATCCAGTGATGAGTCACTGCCACAAATCTGGTCATAACTATTCTCTCTCTTCACGATGTGCCCTCTCACTCATTCCCACCCAGCCTCTTTTCCCTGACAGCAAGAAAAAAACACGGCATTAATGGAAGAAGCATATTGGAGCCAGACAGTTTGGGTAGTTATATCATCTCAGGCAAGGTTAACCTTCTGAACCTGTTTTCTCATTTGCAAAATGAAGCTAATAGTACTTAGCCTGCAGAGTTTTGGTAAAGATTAGAAGTAATATACATAAAGCGTGTGGCCATGATAAATGATAGCTATTATTAATATGCCCAAAGCTTAATCAGCCTTTAAGGCCCAACTCAAATACCATAAAAAGCACAGGACTTTTTCGATCTTGTACTCAAAATCACCTGAATATGCCTATCATTCCCACAAAGTTTGAACCTTAACATTAAAGACCCTATCTCATTGATCCTTTTATCCTAAAATACCTAGTATGGTGCATTGCCATACAACCAGTAAGCTTTTAATAAATGTTGGATGAACGAAGGCACGAATAAAACCTCAAAGAATTAAATCACTGTTAAGTATATTTTATTGTATCTAATTACTTTGAAGAGTGCTTTTAAAGACCTTTCTATATAATAAAGTCTCTTTCATTTGGAATTTCTAAAATAATGAGCCATTCTGGATTAGAGATTATTCTGGTAATTTAAGCGTTCAATGGAGGATTCCAAATTTGTTACTTCTCAATGAAAAATTTTTAAAACACCCCTTGGCCTTCTTCAATAGAACACTGACAACTAAATTTACTTCTTTACTGATCACCTCACTCATCATCATTTACCACACACCACACATGGAATGTGTATGTCCTATAGGTGCCAGGCAGATGTAGACAGTGGCACATGTGATTTTTCCTCCCATAAGACACAGCACTCACACCACTAACCTATACTGTTTGCTTACCATCATATGGACTGGTAGACTATAAGACAGTCGCTGGCCTTACATGATCTGGTGGTAAGCTTTAGATCTTCAGGTGTTCTATAGAAGTACTGTGCTTCAGTGAGGCACATCTTAGTCCTCAGGGTGACATCTTTGCTTTTAACATTTTAAAGAGATCTTTTACAGCAGATCTACCCCATGTAACACATTGTTTGATTTCTTGACTGCTGCTTCCATGGGCAATGATTGTGGATCCATGGAAAATGAAATCCTTGACAATTTCAGTAATTTCTCCAAAGAGAAAGAATTGATGCATTTGAATTATGGTGTTGGTGAAGAATACTGAATATACCATGGACTGCAAAAAGAATGAATAAGTCTGTCTTGGAAGAAATACAGCCAGAATGTTCCTTAGAAGGATGGCAACATTTCATCTCACTTATTTTGAACATGTATCAGGAAGGACCAATCCCTGGAAAAGGACATCACGCTTGGTAGAGGGTCAGCAAAAAAAAGAAGAAGATCTTTTATGAGATGGAATGACACAGTGGCTGCAACAATGGGCTCAAACATAGCAACGATTGCGAGGATGGTGCAGGACCAGGTAATGTTTCGTTCTGTTATACACTGGGTCACTATGAGTCAGAACCAACTATATAGCAGCTAACAGCAACAACACAGAAGTACTACAGTTTTCAAATTTTATTTCCCCCTTACTTCTGAAGTTGGAATCATGTTGAAGGAGTGAATTTTCCAAAAAGGCTGCCAAAAGGTAAACAAAATGGTGATGCTGACAGTATTAATAAAGGCACTAACATTTATGGAACACTGATTAGGTTACAGGTACTGTGCTCAGCACGTTGTAGTAAGTATTCTCCTAACAAACCTGAGAGGTAGGTATTAATTTCCGTTTTACAGACAGGCAAACGGAAGTTATGGGAGGTTAAGTGATTTGCTCCAGGCTGAAAATGGTAGCAAGTGGTAGAAACTGGACTGGAATCCTATACACCATACCGCTCACTCTCATCCTTTTTTTAGCATTACTGAAAATGCAATGTTTTGAATAAGCAACTGTTTTAAAGATAACTAAAGCTTAATCCTTTAATCATCAAAATTATTTATTTGAAATCTTTCTAATATGCATTGTACATATCCCTCATTTAATGAATAGCATATATAACACACTTTGCTGTTCTTTTGATGTCTCATAATGATGGTCACTCATTGCACTACGGGAGCCGGGTGAGGTGAAGCCCTCTGGGCTTCTAAGGTGAAAAGAGCCTAAGTGAGCCTTCTGCTGAACTACCCTCAGGTGTGATTTTAATTTGTCCTTCATTCTTTCCTATTTTGTAGCCGCTCTGCTTCAGGAGTCCCTCTGAGCTGATGATGTGGTCCCTAGCTGAGTCTGTTTCTGATTTTCAGTTATGTCTCAGGCCTGTGGTCTGTGGCCGTTGCTTCCTGTGTCCCAGATCTCTCTCAGAGATGGGGTATAAGTATCTAAGAAAAAAACAGACATTGAGTCTTTGATATAAATCAGTCAAATGTTCTCTATGGTTGGGGAGACTAGGGGTAAGTCTTCCTATAAAGAAAAAAAGAGTTTTTGTTGGCTCCTGAGTTCAGAGCACCTCTTTTGGAGGAATGGGAAGGCGAAACACTTTATATTTTATTGCTATGGCATAAATTCATGACAGCAGAATCTCACGCTGTAATTAGGCATTAATATGGATGATAATTTCATTAAAAAATTTTTTGAGTAAGCATGAGTTTATTCCACATAAGTTCAGGCCAACAAAAGATTTTATACGTATTTTCTCTTCTAGTAAGGAGGGTAAGAAGATGATGGGTACAATCCAATGCAGCAGAGAAGATCTGGCCCAGATGTAAAGGAGATTTCTTGGCAGCAAGTGGCGTTAAACACTGAAATGAGTTGTCAAAGGTTTTTTTCTAGTACAATGATGCTATATAATAGCTCTTCAAAATGACATCGAAAGAAAACATTTTTGCATTCATTTTGAAGAGCCAAAATAATTGTTAGCAAATATGTATATGCTTAAATTTGTAAATGTCAAACTTTTCTTCTAGTTCATGCCTAGATTAATATTCAAGAGCTGGTTCCCATTTCATTATTTTGTAGACAAGGCAGTAGTTTTACTAATATGTCTAACACCAATACGTTCGCAAAATATCTGAGAAATATGACCACATGTGCTAAGAAGATTAAGGTGTTTTCTGGCAACCCCCCCAAAAGTGGAACTCTTGATGAACAGAAGAAGAAGTTTTCAGTGGGGAGGCATGGGGGCTGCCTTCTGTCCTATCAATCCACAAGTTCTCAAGTTACAGATCTGCTGTTGTTTTCCAACACATCTGCTTTGCAATGTAAAATAGTGTTTTCTTTAATAAGGATTCTTCAAAAAGCCCTTAGGCTCCTCGCCTTTGTTTGCACAGCCTGAGAGTTTTCATTTAAAGTTTTCACACTGTTTTTTTTTAATTTCCCATTTTTGTTTCTAAATTAGTTAAGCAAAGTCCATAAACCTCTATTTCGGCTTCACATTTTAAAGGTAGAGAGAAACATGCAGAGAAATTCTTCAAGTCTCAATAAGTTAGGATTACCCCAAATGACCAACATCTTTTTCTGCCTTCCTTTGCTGTCAAGGATACCCTGGTGGCGTGGTGGTTAAGTGCTACGGCTGCTAACCAAAGTGTTGGCAGTTCGAATCTGCCAGGTGCTCCTTGGAAACCCTATGGGGCAGTTCTACTCTGGCCTATAGGGTTGCTATGAGTCAGGATCGACTCAATGGCACTGGATTTGGTTTCGGTTTTTGGTTTGCTGTCAAAATGTAGGAACTAGGATGAGGAGAACTATTCTTTATGTCCATATCCTGGAGCTGTATAATCCACTAAGAAATGAGGAAATTCATGCGTAAAATCCACTGTTGTTCATACCCTATGACAACTCTGACAATTAAACACTGTGGAAACAGGAAGAGAGTGAAACGATCACAGAAACATGAAATTCCTTCCTAGGCAGTCATCAGCAAGGTTGATACAACACATTTTTTCGTGGTAACTAAAGCGGACCTGAAACCCAAATAAAGCACATATTTCTCAGTCTAAAGTATAGTTATTTCCATTTGTCCGAAGTCCAAACTTAAGCTCCTTAGGCTATATCATGCATTCATTCTCTCATTAAAAAAGAAATAAGTGGGGTGCTTTTTTTTTTTTAAAGGTCTCCACTAGGAACATAACACACATGATCTTTTTCCATCAATTATATGTAACCATAACGAACAAATTTAAACTCCTTCTTCACCATAAGAAGGGACTGAGAAGGCAGGCAAGTGATAAATACATACATGGGACAGCCTAGACAACCTGAGAGCACTTGTCTCTCTTTATATTTAATCCAACTGAATGGTATTCGAAGCAGATGATAGCCACCTTGATGCTCCCTACACACGGTTCCCTCATGAAATTCCTTGGGGAGACAGGATCTTTTTCAAGGATGTAGGGATGCCACTTTGTAATTCACTGTGTTTCTATAATACACTCCTATATGGTCCAATATGTCAGGGGCAGGGCTAATTTAGTTATATGAAATATGGTGGCTATTCCCTCAGCACCAAACTCTGTAGGGGAGACAGATGGAAGAAGTCTGATGCCATGCAGACATAGCCCCCTTCCATCCTTAACATTCAATTGAGGTGTCTTCTTTTTCAGAACTTCTGGCCATATGTGCACTCTCTTTTCTTCAAACTTTTAAAAGTCTGCTTTCTAAAGCTTTGAGTCCTTTCTCTCACAACATTATCATGATACACTCATTTTCATCCAACATCCCTGTCAGTTCTATTTTGTTAACAGGTTATTCTTTGATGGCCTGAATTATGTATCAGGGACCAGAACTTCTCTTTGGGTGCAAGGCAGTATAGTCAGACTGCTAAGAGCTTGGGTTCTGAAACAGGGTAATAAAAAGGTGTTTGATTTCTAGTTATGCCTTTCCTATCTGTGTGACCTTGGGCAAGTTACTTAAATTCTCTATGCCTGAATTTCTTCAACTATAAATGGGAAATACCTTACGGAATTGTTGGAAGGACAAAATGCTAAAACGTGTATAAAATGCTTAGCACAATGCATGGTATAAAACAAGAATCAACAGGGGTTGGTTACTGTGGTTAGCTCTACCTCATAAAGATAACATGGTCAAAAAGCAAGCTGCATATTCCTCAGATGTTCTGATTTCGTAAGAATGAGACTTGCACAAAGGTCTGAATATTTAAAACTCCTAGTTTTGTTAAGTCTCATCTTCAGGTAAATTACATAATCTAGATAGGAAAATATTGGCTTGTTTTACCATCTAGCTCAGGAGCCTGAAGGATTCCTTCTTCATGATACTCTGCCACATACCCACCTTCCACACCATGGAGTTCCACGTGAAATATGCCTTCTTGAAGTACGAAGTAAAATCTCCGCAACCTGTGATCTGACCTAAATCCTTTAAAACAGAACAGTCTCTTTTGCTATATACCCCAGTCATGAGTCTCATTCTACCAAGCCTTGAGATCATATTTATCTCCCAGGATTAATACTGCAAAATCTGTTTTGTTCATCAATCACCTGGCAAGACTGGAAATTTGCAGTACAGAAGTAGCTAATGCACAACTTTCAGCCAAAAAAGGAAATAAGGGAGGCGGGGCCAAGATGGCGGACTAGGTGGACGCTACCGCGGATCCCTCTTGCAACAAAGACTTGGAAAAACAAGTGAATCGATCACATACATAACAATCTACGAACTCTGAACAACAAACACAGACTTAGAGACGGAGAACGAACAAATACAGGCAGAGAGCAATCGTTTTCAGAACTAAGAGCCAGCGTACCAGCTGATTACCTGGAAAATCTAGTTTCCCAGTGATGGCTCGGAGACAGCAGTCCATATCAAACCACATAAAGAAACAGACCATGACAGCTTCTCCAACCCCCCAAACAAAAGAATCAAAATCTTTCCTAAATGAAGATACAATCCTGGAATTATCAGATACAGAATATAAAAAACTAATTTACAGAATGCTTAAAGATATCACAAATGAAATTAGGATAACTGCAGAAAAAGCCAAGGAACACACGGATAAAACTGTTGAAGAACTCAAAAAGGTTATTCAAGAACATAGCGGAAAAATTAATAAGTTGCAAGAATCCATAGAGAGACAGCATGTAGAAATCCAAAAGATTAACAATAAAATTACAGAATTGGACAACGCAATAGAAAGTCAGAGGAGCAGACTCGAGCAATTAGAATGTAGACTGGGACTTCTGGAGGACCAGGGAATCAACTCCAATATAGCTGAAAAAAAATCAGATAAAAGAATTAAAAAAAATGAAGAAACCCTAAGAATCATGTGGGACTCTATCAAGAAGGATAACTTGCAAGTGATTGGAGTCCCAGAACAGGGAGGGGGGACAGAAAAAACAGAGAAAATCGTTGAAGAACTCCTGACACAAAACTTCCCTGACATCATGAAAGACGAAAGGATATCTATCAAAGATGCTCATCAAACCCCATTTAAGATTGATCCAAAAAGAAAAACACCAAGACATATTATCATCAAACTTGCCAAAACCAAAGACAAACAGAAAATTTTAAAAGCAGCCAGGGAGAAAAGAAAGGTTTCCTTCAAGGGAGAATGAATAAGTTCAGACTACTCAGCAGAAACCATGCAGGCAAGAAGGGAATGGGACGACATATACAGAGCACTGAAAGAGAAAAACTGCCAACCAAGGATCATATATCCAGCAAAACTCTCTCTGAAATATGAAGGAGAAATTAAGATATTTACATATAAACTCAAGTTTAGAGAATTTGCAAAAACTAAACCAAGACTGCAAGAAATGCTTAAGGAGATTGTTTGGCCTGATGACCAATAATATCAGGTACCAGCACAATACGAGGTCACAAAACAGAACGTCCTGATATCAACGCAACTCAAATAGGGAAAGCACAAAAACAAACAAAGTAAGATTAATTCTAAAAAATAAATAAATAAACAAAATAAAACACATAACAGGAAATCATGGAAATCAATAGATAAACGATCACAATAATCAAAAAGAGGGACTAAATATAGGAGGCATTGAACTGCCAGATGGAGAGTGATACAAGGCGATATAGAACGATACAAGTTAGGTTTTTACTTAGAAAATTAGGGGTAAATAATAAGGTAACCACAAAAAGGAATATCAATTCCATAACTCAAGAAAAACGTAACAACTCAACAAACATAAAGTTAAACATTATGAAAATGAGGATCTCACAATCTACTAAGAAAAACGTCTCAGCACAAAAAAGTATGTGGAAAAATGAAATGGCCAAAAACACACATGAAAACGCATCAAAATGACAGCACTAAAAACTTATTTATCTATAATTACGCTGAATGTAAATGGACTAAATGCACCAATAAAGAGACAGAGAGTCACGGACTGGATAAAGAAACACGATCCATCTATATGCTGCCTACAAGAGACACACCTTAGACTTAGAGACACAAACAAACAAAAACTCAAAGGATGGAAAAAAATATATCAAGTAAATAATAAGCAAAAAAGAAGAGGAGTAGCAATATTAATTTCTGACAAAATAGACTTTAGACTTAAATCTGCCACAAAGGATAAAGAAGGACACTATATAATGATAAAAGGGACAATTGATCAGGAAGATATAACCATATTAAATATTTACGCACCCAATGACAGGGCTGCAAGATACATAAATCAAATTTTAACAGAATTGAAAAGCGAGATAGACACCTCCACATTTATACTAGGAGACTTCAACACACCACTTTCGGAAAAGGACAGGACATCCAGTAAGAAGCTCAATAGAGACACGGAAGACCTACTTACAACAATCAACCAACTTGACCTCATAGACTTATACAGAACTCTCCACCCAACTGCTGCAAAATATACTTTTTTTTCTAGTGCACATGGAACATTCTCTAGAATAGACCACATATTAGGTCACAAAACAAATCTTGGTAGAATCCAAAACATCGAAATAGTACAAAGCATCTTCTCAGACCACAAGGCAATGAAACTAGAAATCAATAACAGAAAAACTAGGGAAAAGAAATCAAATACTTGGAAACTGAACAATACCCTCCTGAAAAAAGACTGGGTTATAGAAGACATTAAGGAGGGAATAAGGAAATTCACAGAATGCAACGAGAATGAAAATACTTCCTATCAAAACCTCTGGGACACAGCAAAAGCAGTGCTCAGAGGACAATTTATATCGATAAATGCACACATACAAAAAGAAGAAAGAGACAAAATCAGAGAACTGTCCCGACAACTTGAACAAATAGAAAGTGAGCAACAAAAGAATCCATCAGGCACCAGAAGAAAACAAATAATAAAAATTAGAGCTGAACTAAATGAATTAGAGAACAGAAAAACAATTGAAAGAATTAACAAAGCCAAAACCTGGTTTTTTGAAAAAATTAACAACATTGATAAACCATTGGCCAGACTGACTAAAGAAAAACAGGAAAGGAAACAAATAACCCGAATAAGAAACGAGAAGGACCACATCACAACAGAGCCAAATGAAATTAAAAGAATCATTTCAGATTACTACGTAAAATTGTACTCTAACAAATTTGAAAACCTAGAAGAAATGGATAAATTCTTGGAAAAATACTACCTACCTAAACTAACACATTCAGAAGTAGAACAACTAAATAGACCCATAACAAAAAAAAAGATTGAAACAGTAATCAAAAAACTTCCAACAAAAAAAAGTCCTGGCCCAGACGGCTTCACTGCAGAGTTCTACCAAACTTTCAGAGAAGACTTAACACCACTACTACTGAAGGTATTTCAAAGCATAGAAAAAGATGGAATACTACCCAACTCATTCTATGAAGCAACCATCTCCCTGATACCAAAACCAGGTAAAGACATTACAAAAAAAGAAAATTTTAGACCTATATCCCTCATGAACATAGATGCAAAAATCCTTAACAAAATTCTAGCCAATAGAATCCAACAACACATCAAAAAAACAATTCACCCTGATCAAGTAGGATTTATACCAGGTGTGCAAGGCTGCTTTAATATCAGAAAAACCATTAATGTAATCTATCACATAAATAAAACAAAAGATAAAAACCACATGATCTTATCAATAGATGCAGAAATGGCATTTGACAAAGTTCAACACCCATTTATGATAAAAACTCTTACCAAAATAGGAATTGAAGGAAAATTCCTCAACATAATAAAGGGCATCTATGCAAAGCCAACAGCCAATATCACTCTAAATGGAGAGAACCTGAAAGCATTTCCCCTGAGAACGGGAACCAGACAAGGATGCCCTTTATCACCACTCTTATTCAACATCGTACTTGAAGTCCTAGCCAGGGCTATTAGGCTAGACAAAGAAATAAAGGGTATCCAGATTGGCAAGGAGGAAGTACAGCTATCACTACTTGCAGATGACATGATCTTATCCACAGAAAACCCTAAGGAATCCTCCAGAAAACTACTGAAACTAATAGAAGAGTTTGGCAGAGTCTCAGGTTATAAAATAAACATACAAAAATCACTTGGATTCCTCTACATCAACAAAAAGAACAGCGAAGAGGAAATAACCAAATCAATACCATTCACAGTAGCCCCCAAGATGATAAAATACTTAGGAATAAATCTTACCAAGGATGTAAAAGACCTATACAAAGAAAACTATAAAACTCTGCTACAAGAAATTCAAAAGGACATACTTAAGTGGAAGAACATACCCTGCTCATGGATAGGAAGACTTAACATAGTAAAAATGTCTATTCTACCAAAAGCCATCTATACATATAACGCACTTCCAATCCAAATACCAATGTCATATTTTAAGGGGATAGAGAAACAAATCACTAATTTCATATGGAAGGGAAAGAACCCCCGGATAAGCAAAGCATTACTGACAAAGAAGAAGAAAGTGGGAGGCCTCACTCTACCTGATTTCAGAACCTGTTATACAGCTGCAGTAGTCAAAACAGCCTGGTACTGGTACAACAACAGGCACATAGACCAATGGAACAGAATTGCAAACCCAGATATAAATCCATCCATGTATGAGCAGCTGATATTTGACAAAGGACCAGTGTCAGTTAACTGGGGAAAAGACAGTCTTTTTAACAAATGGTGCTGGCATAACTGGATATCCATTTGCAAAAGAATGAAACAGGACCCATACCTCACACCATGCACAAAAACTAACTCCAAGTGGATCAAAGACCTAAACATAAAGACTAAAACGATAAAGATCATGAAAGAAAAAACAGGGACAACCCTAGGAGCCCTAATACAGGGCATAAACAGAATACAAAACATTACCAAAAATGATGAAGAGAAACCAGATAACTGGGAGCTCCTAAAAATCAAACATCTATGCTCATCTAAAGACTTCACCAAAAGAGTAAAAAGACCACCTACAGACTGGGAAAGAATATTCAGCTATGACATCTCAGACCAGCGCCTGATCTCTAAAATCTACATGATTCTGTCAAAACTCAACCACAAAAAGACAAACAACCCAATCAAGAAGTGGGCAAAGGATATGAACACACATTTCACTAAAGAAGATATTCAGGCAGCCAACAGATACATGAGAAAATGCTCCCGATCATTAGCCATTAGAGAAATGCAAATTAAAACTACGATGAGATTTCATCTCACACCAACTAGACTGGCATTAATCCAAAAAACACAAAATAATAAATGTTGGAGAGGCTGCGGAGAGATTGGAACTCTCGTACACTGCTGGTGGGATTGTAAAATGGTACAACCACTTTGGAAATCCATCTGGCGTTATCTTAAACAGTTAGAAATAGAACTACCATACAACCCAGAAATCCCACTCCTCGGAATATACCCTAGAGATACAAGAGCCTTCACCCAAACAGATATATGCACACCCATGTTTATTGCAGCTCTGTTTACAATAGCAAAAAGCTGGAAGCAACCAAGGTGTCCGTCAACGGATGAATGGGTAAATAAACTGTGGTATATTCACACAATGGAATACTACGCATCGATAAAGAACAGTGACGAATCTCTGAAACATTTCATAACATGGAGGAATCTGGAAGGCATTATGCTGAGCGAAATGAGTCAGAGGCAAAAGGACAAATATTGTATAAGACCTCTATTATAAGATCTTGAGAAATAGAAAAAACGGAGAAGAACACGTACTTTTGTGGTTACAAAAGGGGGAGGGAGGGAGGGAGGGAGAGGGTTTTTTATTGATCAATTAGTAGATAAGATCTGCTTTGGGTGAAGGGAAAGACAACATACAATACAAGGAAGGTCAGCCTAATTGGACTGGACTAAAAGCAAAGAGGTTTCCGGGATAAAATGAAAGCTTCAAAGGTCAGTGGAGCAGGGGCTGGGGTCTGGGGAACATGGTTTGAGGGGACTTCTAAGTCAACTGGCAAAATAATTCTATTATGAAAACATTCTGCATCCCACTTTCAATTGTGGTGCCTGGGGTCCTAAATGCCAACAAGCGGCCATCTAAGATACATCAATTGGTCTCAACCCACCTGGAGCAAAGGAAAAGGAAGAACACCAAGGCCACACAACAACTAAGAGCCCAAGAGACAGAAAGGGCCACATGAACCAGAGACCTACATTATCCTGAGACCAGAAGAACTAGTTGGTGCCTGGCCACAATCGATGTCTGCCCTGCTAGGGAGCACAACAGACAACTCCTGAGGGAGCAGGAGGCCAATGGGATACAGACCCCTAATTCTCATAAAAAGACCATACCTAATGATATGAATGCGACTAGAGGAATCCCAGAGACAATGCTCCCCAGAACTTCTGATGGCACAGGACAGGAACCATCCCCAAAGACAACTCATCAGGCATGAAAAGGACTGGTCAGCGGGGGGGAGAGAGATGCTGATGAAGAGTGAGCCAATTAAATTAGGTGGACACTGGAGAGTGTGTTGGCAACTCTTGACTGGAGGGGGGATGGGAAGATAGAGAGGGAAGATGGCAAAATTGGCACGAAACGAGAGACTGAAAGGGCTGACTCAATAGGGGGAGAGCAAGTGGGAGAAGGGAGTAAGATGTATGTAAACCTACATGTGACAGACTGGAATGGCAAATGTTCACTTGAAGCTTAATAAAAATTAATTAAAAAAAAAAAAAAGGAAATATGGTCAATGAAAAAACTCTAATCGGGGATATCTAAAATAGGTAGCTTATTCAACTATCTCTAACTTTTCCTAAACCAAAACCCAAACCCGCTGCTGTTGAATTGATTCCGATTCATAGCGACCCAACAGGACAGAGTAGAACTGCCCCATAGTGTTCCCAAGTAGCAGCTGGTGGATTCAAACTGCTTACTTTTTGGTTAGCAGCCATAGCTCTTAACCACCTGTCTGAGAAAGGGTTGAGACTTTTATTGTCTTTGTTTAGGTGAGTAATATGGCTCACGCATATCCTGGTGTAAGAGATAATTTATCTCCATTGCTATCAGTTATAATTTCTGGCCAGAGTGGGCAATCCATTTCCCTACATTCCTAAACAGAATTTACTGGCCACCATTTAATCTCTCTTAATAAATCACAGTCATCCTTTTGATGCACATGCTGTATTATCATGGAGAAATGTCTGCTGGAGATCTTCGATATGCTGGGTTGCCTGCCCTGTCAGAGAATGGCTCCAGGCTGCTCTGCTTTTTCACTTCTCATATATATTTTTTTAATAGTTTATCTCCCTGCTCCCTTGTTGTCAAGCTGTCAGTCAGCTGTCACTTTTTACTGCTGTCAGTGAGCCTGCCTTTATCACACCCCCAATTTGATGCTGCTAATCTGCTGTCAGTTGAAAAATCAGATAGTCAAGACCTCTGAAATTGCATTTACAGTAAGTGGTGGGCTGAACACCGGGTGGAGGTTTTGAGACATGAGTTCCAATTCCTGTTCTGTTTATACATAGCTGTGTAATTGTTGGGAGACGCTTAATTTCTCTGGGCCTGGGTGCCTTCGTCCTTCTAGTGAGGAGAAGTGAGAGAGAGAGTGTGAGGGTGCGTGTGTGTGTGTCTGACAGAGAGATTTCAATCTCATTCAGATTTAAATTATAAGTTTCTTTTTTTTTCTGGCTGCCACAAGTAATATATATGAAACTTTTGTGTGAGTTAACATAATGCAGAATAGGGTACCGGATCCCTTAACTGTCAAATTCAAAGATACTTTGTAGTCATTATCTTACTTACTCACATCTTACTCCTCTGAATTCACTACTGACCTCCTTAAAACCCTTTCCTTTTGTTCCACAGAACTATTCTCTCATTGTTGATCCCCTCGCTCTCTTTAGCTTTTTTTTTTCTAAATTTAGTCTTGGGTTCTTCCTCCACCAAACCCTTATGTGTCAGTGTGTCAAAGTTCCTCTCCAATGTTAAAAGATCAGGCAGGGTGAAGGAGACGAACCCGCAAAGGAGTCTGAGAAGCAGGAGCCTGTGTGAAAATCAGGTAAGTGTGTGTTCTGGAAACCAACAGAAGAATGTTTCATAGTGTGTAAATTCTGTGATGTTAAGCATTGACCACAGAGTTTAGAGGCTTGGAAGTCATCAGTGACCTGGACAAAAACAGCTTCAGTGGAGTAGCTTCAAGAGAGAATGGTAGAGATGAAACTGGAAGCAGTAAACAGAAACAACCCTTTAAGGATTTTGCTACAAAAGCAAGGAGAGAAATGAGGCAGTGGCAGAAGGGAGAAGTGTAATTGAGACAGAACTTTTTAAAAAGATGTAAGAAATAACATTTTTTGTATGCTAACAGATGATCCAGAAAAAGGAAAATAAGAATAATCCAGAAGACAGGAAAACTGATGATGCAGAACAGAGAAGAAAAAATGCAAGAACAATAGTCCTTGATTATGCAAGAAGGATAAAAAAAACTCTGGTAAAGAAGTGAAGATGGTGGCCTTAGAAAGAGGCACAGTCAGGTCATCCGTAGTAAAAACCGTAAAGATGGAGACAGGTAACTGAGTAGATCGGTAGGGGCAGCTTATCAATGTTCTCTTCTGACTCTTCTAGTCATCAGCTGAGAATGATAATGGAGGCTTTGTTATTGGAGATTGCAAAAGATAGAGAAGGTATAATTAGTTCTCCGGAAGAGGGAAACGTGGTCTGCTTGTCAGGCACCTCTAAGCGTCCACCAGAATTTAGGAGTCATGAATTTAGAGTGGGGCTAAAAACTGTGGCTGTATGTTTTTCTCCTGCCATGTTCAGTTGTGAGTGTAGGTACATAGTAGGTAGAGAGAGGGAACAAGCCAGGCATAGGGTTCTGCCATCAAGTATGAAGTAAGAGGTACAAAAGATTTGGGAGTATCAGAAAAGGGTGAGTATAATGATGAAACACAGAAGTTAAGCTGGATACAGAAGGAGGAAAGTTAGGACAGGAGAAGAATGAAAGGAAGATGCTGTCTCAGACAATGGACAGCAGGTTCTGGAGTGGTCAAAAGCTTGCTTGAGTCAGGGTGTCAAAAAGAATAAATAAACCAAGCTCTTTAATTATATTAGGATACACCTTTGGCAGAATAGTTCTTTACTTTCATTTGTCAATATGAGGAGTAGAGATTGTCCTCTATATCCAGGTGGCAATAAATGTACTAGGTTATGCGGATGAGGAGTTAATAAGATGAACTAATCTTTATTGAGTGTCTATTATATGCCAGCTACTGTGCTAGGCATGTGATATTTACTATTTAATTTACTTACTACGTCATCACTAGACAGTATCCACTATATGGTAATAAGGTCAATATAACCATAACCATCGAATAACCTACACTCAGAGTCATTACACTTACACAAGTCACAGACATAGTAGGTGGTGGTCAGGACTCAAATACACATATGTGTGCCTCCAGTTTAAGAGCTTTATATATTATGCCACTTTGACGTCCCAAAACATTTAATACCTGAAGTAGTGAATATCTCTCCTGCTACTATTTTTCTGGTCTTTGGGAGTGAGAGAGGGGAGAGGCAAGGAGGGCAATAGGGAGCAGAAGGTGCCACAATTTCAGTATTACTGAAGGCCTATATGAAGACATGCTCTGATTTTAACAGATAGCAACTCTATAAATCCTCATGTATTTCACTGAAACGTGGATTTTCCCCTCTTTGACTAATATCCATTATATCATACAATATATTATTATAGTATATATTAATAATTTAATATATATCTTGTTTTATTTTTCCTTAAATTCATTTTTACTATGACCAATTAATATCTGTATAGAAAGAAGCATTCAAACACAGGGTTTTTTTTTTTTTTTAATCACCTTAGTTATTTTGCCTTTGTAATTACTAAATATTTTCCAACATCTCAACAAAATAATACTTTTTCAAGACTGCAGGCATTAGAATGATTGTCATTCAAGCAAATAATCACTTACTTACACTATATGAGTTCAGGATGGATAAAGCAAATTACCATTTGAAAATAATTCAAATAACACTCTGGGCTAAGACCTTGCTTATGAATGCTATCTTGGCCACAATATTTCTTAAATTTCTTCCATTTAGCTAGATTTCTTTATGGTAATACAGTCCAAATTAATAAACTATTCAATTGCCACAGGTATATTAAACATACGATAATGCAGAAACATATCAGATGCAAATAAATTTTAAAATATATAATTTATTTGGAAGTCTATAGCAGTAATAATTAAGATGTGCCATAACCATTTACTCACTAAGAAATGTACATTTTGCCAATGTATTAGATGAAAAAAATATGTCAAAAAATAAGTTTCATTTTGAAAAAACCCTTCAGACATATAACTCTGTTCTAGCTAACAAGAGATTTAAATTATAACACTTATTTTTTTAAGCCGCAATTCTCCCATCACATATAAGAAAATTAGATATATACACATACAGTTCCTCTCGGCTTTATGATTTTCGAAACTCCAAATAAATCATTAAATGCTTTTGACAAATAACCTAGAATGACAAGAAGCTTCAGCAGCAACAGAAAATGGAATCAGAAGTCAGAGGGCCTAAACTTTAGTCTGTGACAACGATAAGCAGTGTGAGTGCAAGCCAATGTCTTTACTTCCACGGGTCCCTGTCTTCTGAACTACGTAAGTAAAAATTGGGCAAGGTGGTGTAACTTAAATTTTATGACTCACTAACTTGATTTAGTATGAGGCAGATTTTTCTTCAGTGAAATATTAATTGGTGAGACATTCAAATAAATCAGCATTAGGAGGGTATGGATAAGGACTACTGTCCCTACAGCAAAACCTGGATGAATTCAATAAGCACAGAGCATAGAGACTAATGTTGACCTCCTGCATAGCATGTATAGGCATTAAATTGTTTCCTGCCTTCATTGCAGGGGTGGGGAAAAACAACTGCCCCTGAATTCTTCTTAAAGGTCTGGTCAGTTACAAAATACTAGCATCCCCAGTTAGTGAGAGTCCCAACGAAGTAAATTTTCTCTTCACTAGGGAGAAGTGTTCCTTGTGGTAGTAAAAAAAAAAAAATTGCTAGGTTTAATCGAAGGTAATTCCAGAATGTTCCCTTTGAGCTACATCATCCCCAGCAACAAGGGTAATAAAAAATGTCTTCTCAGTAACTGAGAAAGAGAAATCGCAATTATTGAACGCATTTTCAACTTAATATAGAAGACTTAACTCTTTATTAAGATATTCAAGTAATAAAAACTAGAGGAAGAAGAAAATAGCATTGAAAATGAAAGTAATCCAGGCAGTGATATTCGACATTGATTCACTTGCAACAGTTACTGTTATACATATAAACCAGCAGGCACATACTGAATGCAAAGGTTGAGAAAATACTTAAACAATGATGTCTGTAACAAAGAAAGAAAGAATGGAACACAACAGGAAGTGATAAAAGTGCACCTTGCTTTGGCAAAGGAGTAAATAAAAGAAAGGAAGAACTCAATATTGAGACTAACTATTCAGTGATAGGTTGGACATCTGATTATTTAAAATCTTTGTAAATCACTGCATGGAAAATAGAACTCGATTCACTAATTAACCATGCTAATATAAATCAGCAAAAAGAACACCAATTTCTACACATTTGAAGAGTAACTTCCGACATAATATTGAGAACAGAGTCAAACATACCGACCTGCTCACGTCAGGAAATCTGATGGGAAAAGAAATAACTTGGCACTTGGGTCTGATGATCCTTTCCAGATCCTTGGGTCTGTGATCAGGAATAAGCTTCATAAATTTTCCAATGGAAGTGAGAAATGACTCCATATTAAAAAGCGAGTTGAATACCACCACATCAGCTACCAGGCTGTAAAGGGAAAAGATAAATCCAAGTGGTGTGTCTACATTTATTCAGAGTTATTTTTTATAACCCTCAGATCTCTGTGTATTAATCAGAGTTTATACTGCACCTTAGGTTTGCAAAGAACTCTGCATTTGTCATCATTATTTATCAAAATGCCTCGAATAGTGAATAGTTAGTTTCATTAGCATTACATCATGGGAAGGTAGCTAGGCGGCAGAAGGAAGGAAAGACAGCAGAATAATTAAATGATTTAATGGAATCACATAAGATTTCCACAATGCCAGATACTTTCTATGTTGCAACAACAATAAGTACAGCATGACCTTTTCTTTCTTTCTTTTTTTTCCTGGCTCGCCTACCCATGTTGGGCTTCTACATCGGTGATGAACATCCTTTTGTACCATACTACTGAGAAATCTGCCTGACTTCTCACTACCCTCAAGAAGGTTAATTCACATAAAGTTATTTCCATCCTAGAGCATGGCACCTTCAACACTATTTGGTTAATGTCTATTTCTTGCTTTAGCTCTTGCTTCAACAAATTACCTTATGTTTTTAAAAACTCTGGGGCTACACAGAAGGACTATATGGCATCTCTACAAATAACTAACTTTGCTATTACATTTGGGGTGGTCAAAGAAGTAGGAGAAATTAGTGGAAATGGATCTAGAAATTAAAATCACTGAGTCAAAAAAAAAATGATTAGGTCCTACTGGTTATACAAAGGAATGTATTTATAAAGGACCATAACATCATGCACATAATAAAACTTGCTTTTGACTAATAGACCATGTTCCTCTTTAATATTTTTATTTAATATAAATAATTTCAAATGTACTGTTACAAGCAAGTGTGAAAACAAAGTTTGTGTGTCATTACCATGGCTGCAGTTTTTAGAACTGCCTGTAAGTTTTTGTTTTTTTTTGGGTGGGTGAAACCAAAGGACTCATATAATAACCATGGGTAAGCCGGAGAACACCTGAATATGTAGTAGGATCCCTTTATGAATCAAAAAACTGATTTAATAAATCATTGCTTTGATTTTTTTTAAGATGGCCTTCTTGCTTTAAGCAATGACTCAGTGTCACTGGATCTCAATGAAAGACATAAAAATGCTTTGACAAGAAGGTTTGCAAGATTAAATACACAAAGCCATTGGTTTTATTTTACCCTAAAAATGATAAAAACCAAAACCAAACCCATTGCTGTCAAGTCGATTCTGACTCATAGTGACCCAATAAATCAAGCAAATTGAAACAAGAGTGTGTAAGTCCACAGGACTGGAACACACAAGGAAATCAGCAGAGCATATAGAAAACAGGAATACCATAGTAAACTCTCAGTTTTGTGTAATCTACATTTACTAAGACAGTAAAAGCTCTTTTTATTACAAACCAACAAAAGGAATTTGACTTGCCACCTCCATCGCCCCCAAAATTGCTTTTCCATACAAGTTGTCCCCCCCGCCCCCCATGCAACCTAGCACAAATTTAGGGGGCGGGAGGCGATTACAATGTGGATAATACAAAAGAATATAGAGTGTCATGAAAGTGCTGAGTTAACAGCAAGCAATAAGGAAGCCAATATAATAACAGACCAAAAGTTGAGGGATGTTTTAACAGCTAGTCTGTTTTCACCATACGTCATCTATTGTAACAGCGACCCACAGGTCATAATATACAGTTATGACACGTGTTCATAAGTCAGAGGGTCAGTGAAACCTCTATTTAAGGTGAGTGCTTATGTCAGTCATCTTTAAAGTCCGTAACTGCCACATGGTCAAGAAAAAAATCCGACAGTGCCAACAAAAGCAGAAGTCAGCAAGAAAACTAAAGAAACATTTGAGGAAGCAAGAGTAATACTTTTCTAACAGAATCTGAACAGGACTGCTTCTGACACTCTATTTTTCCTCCGGATGACTGTGAACCATTTTTCTCCCATTATGAAGTCAGCAGATGATCAAGTCCACTTCTTTCTCTCCAAGCTTGTCTATCAGTTTACTCTCTCGAGAACAGTAATGCTGAAAAATCACGTACAACCTTTTATACTCCCATTCCCTACGAACAAAAAAATCTTTTATGAAAGAGAGAGATGAGAGACAGTAAACTAAAAATTTTTAGATATCTGCCCTCATAAAGCATGAAACCCAACTATGTATAAAAAAAAAAAAAATATATATTCTTATAAAATCCAGTCTATGCTGAATTAAAGATCCAAGATAGTTTACAGAAATATTCTTTTTGGTGCATTTCCTCCCTGATATGAGTGGGTGTAACTTCCATTAACTTTAAAACCCACTCATAAAGAGAAAAATAGACCTAATTTTTTTTCCCAGTGATTTCTCAGGAGTAATAAGCACACATTATCTGGGGAAAAGAATGATGCTAATTCAAGAAATCAAAAGACTATTACAAATGTTTTCCATATTGATAAAACACAAAATGGTTTTATTTTTGTTTTTAAAACATATTTCCATTCTCTGTTTCAATATAAAATAAAGTATTTTAATTTTATTGTGAAATTTTAAAACGGTTGCTTTTTTATGAGACATTTGAAGTGAAGCAGTTCCACTCTATTTTGATAGCACTGCTACTTCACAATTGAAGCAGCTTGTAAAAATGATTGCAGGAAAACATTTACAAAATGCTCAAAACACAGAAGTATTACCGTTTAGTTGTTTTTCTATGTCAACTAAACTATGGGACATACTTGGAAGAGGTAGGGATCTGTTTCAAAACATCATCAATCCCAGTTGCTAACAACTGCTAATAAAGGTGAGTAAAACGTACCCAAATCACTGCCAAACTGAAAGTAGCCCTGTTCAGTCAAATACCGTTACAGTTATGTTGAATGGGAACTAAAAGCAAAGCCATTTCAAAATCACTATTAACTACTTTCATTAACTAAGCTTCAGGAAACACACTTTGTTGATGTAACAGTGAAGAAGGACCATCACCTTTGAAATGTCATGGTATTTTAAGGCTGTGCAATTTCAGAAGACTCAATGAGGGCAAAACAACAACCTAAAGATTCACTTTCCATAGTTTTCTCTGTCTTACAAATAACAACAACAAATTTTTTTTTTAATGGACAGAAACCCCTTACTTGTTATGCTTTAATTTTTTTTTATTTCTCTGTAAATTTCTATTTTGATTTTAGCTGAATACAGTGAATGTGGTAGGCAAATCAATGTTGACTAACTGCCCTTTTCTAAAAGTAAGCCTTACACAACAGATCATGAAGTCAAAGGGTGAAAGTCCCTGACAATCCTCTGATTATATTCTGAATGCTGTGAAAAATACAGAGTTGGATAGTTACTTCAATATATAATTAGATTGTTACACATACATATTTTTTTAAAGGATTTGCTGTGATCTTATATATACTGAAGAAGTACAAGTATTTACTACCATGGAAATGTTTACATATTCCCACCTACCCTGAAGTGTTTTTTAAACCGGTACATGGCAGGTCTCTAAACTTAAAAGCTAACCATCTGTAAAGAAAACAGTGCCAATGGACCAAATACAATAATGCAATCTATACCTACCATGAAAGAATTTGGTTGTATCCATATTGGAAATCCCTCTCCTGACATTTCTTGACAGGATATACCAATTGGTTCTCGTGGAAGTAAAGAATCTTTTTCAATTTCCCAAGGTCAGGCCGAAGGGCAGCCAGTTCGGTCAGGTTAAGCACTGAGCTTGCAAAGAGGATCCTAGGAAACAAGGAAATTAGGGTTTACTGTGCTGAGCATGCTTGAAGGGGTCATCCTTTGGCCTTCTTCTCTCCTCTTCCCTCATCCCACCCCAAGAAAAACATATCCCCTATAGGGACACATCAATAGTTAAGCCTTAATACCATGTAGCAGCATTCTAAGTTTTGATCTCTTAAAAAGCAGCTGCTAAGAACTATAAAAGCCCCGAATCTCATTGGTCTTCTCAGCTCAGTTACTGAGAGATGCAAAATAAAAAAAAAGCTGGATGGATTTTATTGAAAAAGGCAAGAAAAGCTCTATCTGAAGGACAAATGGAACAAAGATAAGGCTGACTGGGGAATACTTTGCTTGCCAGTTTCATTACACTTTACTTCTTTATGCAACCAACTACTGAAATTCAATATACAAGCAGGAATGGCACATGTTCATGTTATGACATAAACCCCTTTGATTTATGCAATAGACTTATCTAGTGCGGTCTTTTTCTCTTGGCATGTTTTTTCCCTCCCCCTCCCTCTCTTTTTTTTTTAAAGAATCTTGCAATGCTTGTTTTGTTTTATCTTTTCTTCTCCATTCCTGTATTGCTAATGGCACCAGATGTACAATCTGTAAAATCCCTTATATAAAACACTAGTCTAAAAATGATGAAAGGCTAATTCTCTGTTTGGGGGGATAAAGGTCAACTGAAAGCTTACCTATCCACGTTTATAAATGAGAGCTGGGCGTCTATTTACTCACTCACTCCACAAACATTTGCTAAATGCCTACTATGTACCAGATTCTAACCAGGACTGAAAAGATGAACAAGACAGTCTATTGGGATGAATGCTGCCTGTGACAGCGAACAGGTACAAAGTATTAGAGGAACAAACAGAAAGGAGTAACAGCTATCTGGGACAACCTGGAAATGTTTCACTAGCGAGATGCCTACCGTATATGGACATAAAAGAGGTACAAATTACAGTCCCTGGGCAGCTGATGACATTTAGATGGCATGATTTTGATGGAATACCACCTCTATAACATAATGTTGCATCATTTGACCCTTATGGCTTTAATTCTGATTCTAAAAAATGAGGTTCAAGAAGGTTAAGGTTTTTTTTTCCAAGATCACGCTGGTAGAAAGTGGCAAAGCAGGGACTCCCTGGTCTTCTAAGCCTGAAGAGTTTTTCATTACACAATGGATGTGAACTGGTTGTGGACCACCTACATCGCAAACGCTTTTTTCTGTACTTAATAAATACAAAATATCATCCTTGTTATTACTATGATTACAACTACTATAAATCCTCCCTTGCTGCCAAGCCAAATGGTTAGCTTCAGGTGTTTGTAGGATCTGCAGCACTAGCCATTCACGTGAGAGGAATGATTATAAAATAAGTGAATATATCATAAACAGGAATTCAAGTGTCTTCTTCATGGGCTAGAAGAGGCACATAAGACCAAAAGGCAGTGATCCCTCTTTAAAACCATGACTGCATTACTTTTACATATCTCTTCAAAATAAAAATACCTTACCAAAGAAATGCATTTATTTTTTAAATTGTCTAATTTGAACTCAACTAAAGCAAACAGAAAAAAAAGCTATGGCCAGATAATGTGCTGTTTTGTCCAAAGATATCTCCATCCCTTTCCCACCAACACCACTAAGTATAAGCCTTTCTAAAACTTAGACGGAAAATTCTAAAATACAAAGATATGTGCATATCTATAGATCTGACACTCAGCAGAGAGAACTACAAAATATTAATCTCAATCAATATTTTTCTTAAAAGAGAATGAATGTCAACTTGTGGGTCCAGTTATTGAATAATACCCCCTCTCCCTCCTATCTATCCCTCCTCACCACACTCATATTCTTAACCATTAATATCTGAGCAAGCTCAATATTTCTCACACAGCAAAAATTAAATGCAGCCCCCATATTACATGTGAATTACCAAAAAAAAAAGGCACCTTTATCATAGATCTGGTGGATACCACCTTAACCAAGTAACCAAAGCTAATATAGGTAATAATGGGACAAAGGGATAACATGCATTTCTCAGTGTGATGCACTAAGAATGATACAAAATTATCAACACAGCATTCCTGCCAAAAATGCTTGATCTGAATTTTGTCATAATGATGTAATCAGAAAAATATTTTGCAAAATAACTGGACTGCCTCTTCAAAAATGTCAATGTTGTAAGAGAAAAAAAATCCACATTAAAAGAAGATAAAGAGACATGACAACAAATGCAATATGTTCTACATGGCTGGCTACTGGATAGAGAAAAAAACAGCTATACAGAACATTATTAGGACAACAGAAAAAAATTTGATCATCAGCTGAATATAAGTTTGTATATTTTTATCAATCTTAAATTTCTTAAGAGTAATAATTCTATTGGGGTCAAGTCAGAAAATACCCTTATTCTTAAGAGATACATGCCAAATTATTTAAGTGTGAAGCACCATGATACCTACAAGTAATTCTTAAACGGTTCACCCAAAATGCTGGTAATAACGATAAATATTCATATGTATATATTGCACAGAGGAATAGCAACACTGTTAAACATGAGCAATTGACTGATGTAAGTGAATTGTATACAGCAATTCATTTTGCTATATTTGCAAATTTTTTGATAAATTGTACATGTATAAAACTACAAATTTGGGGGAATAAGCATTAAATGGCAACAAGTAGAAGGAAAAAAAAAAAAAAAAAGCTATATTCCCTAAACAACAGAAACGTAATACATGTCTTTCTAGTTGTAAATCAATTAATTTCCTCCATGAGGAAGGCCCTCACGGTTGACCATCTGCAGCCAGCGTTTAACCAAGGTGAGCCCTTCCCTTGGTTCCTACTAGACACACCCCAGTCTTCTTACCCTGCCTATCAGCTGATCTGTAATTAGGGAATCCAAGCATCAAAACCTAAATTCCAGCCTTTCAAAAAAGCCCTCCCAGATTTTTTTAAAAAAAAAAAAGCAATGCATTCAGAAGTGAAAGGGCAATGATTTTCCCAACATTAACCATTTGGTACTGCCCAAACCAACACTTCCTTCAGTTTGTTTAATCATGAAAAGGAAATTCATTGTATTTTTACAATGAATCTTGAAATAGCCCTCACTACTTCTAAATTGTGGAAATTACATCCATCATCAGTAAGGCATTTCTCTTTGCCTTTTCACTTGTAAAGTGGTTGTTAAATAAGGGAGTAAATAATTCCTCAAACATTTAGCTCAATGACACCCCAAAAGAAGTAATGAATATGCCCACAAAACAAATGCCGGCACGATTCACAGAGAATTTTTACTTTGCCCCCTAACATTAATTTTAAGAAGAAAATTTTATAACAATACACTGAATGACACCATTCCACAGCACTTAATCTCTAGGAAACCAACGTTCATCCTGCCTCAGGTATTATTTAAGCAATAAATTCTAGCAAGGTGAGCTTCATCATCCCGTAGTGGGTCTCTGGCAGGAAAGGGCACAAGGTGATAGCAAACACCACTAGAAGCAGGATAATTCCTGACAGCTGCTGTTTGAGCACAAGTTAAATTGAACAGTTTATCACAGCATGAAGATGTTACAAGGTTTTATGTTTAATATTTTTAAATTAACATAAAACCCAGAGAAAGCAGTTGGGCAATCTTTCACAAACATGACATACTACAATCACAGTATAAGCTGGATTAGCACTTATTACCAAGCTACTACGGAATTAAGCTGTTTTTAGACCACCAAAGAGCTTTAAATTGCAACTTTTGTCTCTGTAAGAGAAACCTATATTTAAAGTGTCTGCTAAATTCAAATCAACGGCTACATCATTAGCTTACCATCTCACCAAAAGTACAAGCAGGCTGCTATTACAAGAGTCTAACCAAAACAGCTCTGTGCTTCCAAGCGCATTCACACCATTCCATGTCTTTGTGACTGTATCCATATACATGTTTCGACTGTTTCCAATGTACATTATAGCTACAATTGAGTCATATTTGCTTAAAAAATCCAAAATAATTTAAAACAATGAAATTGAAGATTAGGGGTTTTATTCCTTTCCTTGCTTAGTTTGAATAAACCAGTGGCTGGCCCTGTACCCTATTTACTTAATATGTACAAAAGATGCTGAAATATATCCAAACACTGTAGGGATGTGAACATTATTATAAAGATGAATGTTTTTATATCTTAAATTATATGGAAAGGCAGTGAAATGAGAAAAGAGGACAGGCATTCAATATTCCAACCACTGCCATACACAATCTAGTAGTAATCCTTCAAAGACTAGGTCATCTCACTCTTACCCCATAATATCTTTCTAGTATGCTCCCTGTCCTCTAAAAACACTTATCACACAGTACACAATTTAACACAGCAACAGTCTGGGCTGCGTTACTCACACTTAAATAATTTTTTACACAGCTTCAGCTAGGCCTTTGAGTAAAACAATAAATTCCATTCTTCCAGCAGTGTTACTTTGCTCAATAACTTAGCTCCTTGTCCAGATCCGTGCTGCTCAGCCTCCTACTAAAGTCTCCCTTGATACCTACTCTCCAGCACCCTCAAACAACAAAGTCCAGTATTACCTCCTGTGATGACAGAAATATTCTCTATCTGCACTATACAATATAGTCGCCGCTAGCCACATACGGCTATGGAGCACGTGAAATGCAGCCAGTGTGAGGGAAGAACTAAATTTGTTTTAATAATTTTTATTGTGCTTTAAGTGAAAGTTTACAAATCAAGTCAGTCTCTCACACAAAAACTCAGATACACCTTGCTACACACTCCCAATTACTCTCCCCCTAATGAGACAGCCTGCTCTCTCCCTCCACTCTCTTTTCGTGTCCATTTCGTCAGCTTCTAACCCCCTCCATCCTCTCATCTCCCCTCCAGGCAGAAGAAGCCAACATAGTCTTAAGTGTCCACCTGATCCAAGAAGCTCACTTCTCACCAGCATCCCTCTCCAACCCATTGTCCAGTCCAATCCATGTCTGAAGAGTTGGCTTCGGGAATGTTTCCTGTCCTGAGCCAAAAGAAGGTTTGGGGGCCATGACCACCGGGTTCCCTCTAGTCTTAGTCAGACCATTAAGTCCGGTCTTATGAGAATTTGGGGTCTGCATCCCACTGTCCTCCTGCTGCTTCAGGGGTTCTCTGTCGTGTTCCCTGTCAGGGCAGTCATTGCTTGTAGCCGGGCACCATCTAGTTCTTCTGGTCTCAGGATAACGTAGTCTCTGGTTCATGCAGCCCTTTCTGTCTCTTGGGCTCATAATTCCCATGTGTCCTTGGTATTCTTCATTCTTCTTTGATCCAGGTAGGTTGAGACCAATTGACGCATCTTAGATGGCTGCTTGCTAACGTTTAAGACCCCAGACGCCACTCTTCAAAGTGGGATGCAGAATGTTTTCTTAATAGATTTTATTATGCCAATTGACTTAGATGTCCCCTGAAACCACGGTCCCCAGACCCCCGCCCCTGCTACGCTGGCCTTCAAAGCATTCAGTTTATTCTGGAAACTTCTTTGCTTTTTGTTTAGTCCAATTGTGCTAACCTCCCCTGTATTGTGTGCTGTCTTTCCCTTCACCTAAAGTAGTTCTTACCTACTAAGTAGTGAATGCCGCTGTCCCACCCTCCCTCCCTCCCTCCCCACTCTCGTACCAACCAAAGAATGTTTTCTTCTCAGTTTAAACTATTTGTCCTTTTGCAACTGACTAATTTCACTCAGCATAAAGCCTTCCAGGTTCCTCCATGTTATGAAATATTTCACAGATTCCTCACTGTTCTTTATCAATGTGTAGTATTCCATTGTGTGAACAGACCATAATTTACTTATCCATTCATCCGTTGATGGGCACCTTCGTTGCTTCCATCATTTTGCTCTTGTAAACAGCGCTGCAATAAACATGGGTGTGCATATATCTATTCGTGTAAAAGCTCTTATTTCTCTAGGGTGTATTCCGAGGAATGGGATTACTGGATCGTATGGTAGTTCTATTTCTAACTTTTTAAGGAAGTGCCAAATCGATTTCCAAAGTGGTTGTACCATTTGACATTCCCACCAGCAGTGTAGAAGTGTTCCAATCCCTCCACAGCCTCTCCCACATTTATTCTTCTGTGCTTTTTGGATTAATGCCAGCCTTGTTGGAGTGAGATGAAATCTCATTGTAGTTTTGATCTGCATTTCTCTAATGGCTAATGATTGTGAACATTTCCTCATGTGTCTGTTAACTACCTGAATGTCTTCTTTAGTGAAGTGTCTATTCATATCTTTTGCCCATTTTTTAATTGGGTTATTTGTCTTTTTGCAGTTGAATTTTTGCAGTATCATGTAGATTTTAGAGACCAGGCGCTGATCACAAATGTCATAGCTAAAAACTTTCTCCCAGCCTGTAGGCAGTATTTTTACGCTTTTGGTGAAGTCTTTGGATGAGCATAGCTGTTTGATTTTTAGGAGCTCCCAGTTATCTAGTTTTTCTTCTGCATTCTTTATAATGTTTTGTATACCGTTTATGCCATGTATGAGGGCTCCTAACGTTGTCCCTATTTTTTGGAAGAAATAAAATTTTAATTTAAATTAATTTGATCAATTTAAAATTAAATTGATCAAAATAATTAAAATCTAAACAGTCATATGTGCCTAAACCCACTGGCAAGTTGATTCTGACTCATAGTGACCCTATAGGACAAAGTAGAACCGTGCCATAGGGTTTTCAAGGAGCAACTGGTGGACTCGAACTGCTGACATTTTGGCTAGCAGCCAAGCTCTTAACCACTGCACCACCAGGGCTCCTCATATGCGCCTAGTGGTGGCTGTTTTGGAAAGCATAGCACTGGATGGAGCTTTCCTTAACACAACACTTTCCCTGTCTCCACCAATGGTACTTGTACAATTCCTCATTTAATTGGTTTTCTTAAGTAGGCCTTTGACCTGCTTGTGATAACATAATTTCTGACTTCTTCCTAACTAGCTCAACTTCACCTGCTAGGCTATCCAATTCTAGAATAGCACTGTTCTTTTTTTCCTTCTGGTAATTAGAAAACAAATGTTCATTACAGAAAATTTTCTAAGAACAAAAAATAGAAATCAAATAAGTATGACCCATAACCACTCCAACACAGAGATCTTCACTACTTGCATTTTGATGCTCATTTAGCAAGTATATGCTGAGCACCTATTATTTCCAAGGTACTACAATGAGATGGATTGGCACAGTGGCTGCAACACAATGGGCTCAAACATACCAACAATTTTGAGGATGGCGGCAGACTGGGCAGCATTTCATTCTGTTACGCATGGGGTCCCTGTGAGTTAGAACTGACTTCGCAGCACCTAACAACAACAACAAGGTAAACGACAGACATAAAATAAAAACCAAACAGACAGATGTAGGTTGCTCTTGCTGAGGCAAGAACAGTGGCAGGTCAAGGAACTGAGTGCCAACTAAAAAGGCCGGAGCATTTTGTTCATCAAGAGTGGCCAGGCCTTTGTAAGACACGAAAATAATTTTGGATTTTATGGTAAGACCAATGAAAAGAGACTAAAGGATTTTAATTAGAAGAGTGAGATAATTATATCTGCACATTGGGGGTACTTACTTTTACTCTTTTCACTTTCTAATATGTATATATTATTGTACAGTTTTATTTTTTGCTTTTAACTCTGACTAGCAGGTTGTTTTATCATGTTAATAATCATTGGTAAAACATGATTTTTAGTAGAGTTCATCATATGATGTATCACAATTTCTTCTACCAGGGCATGGGTTTTGTATTCATCTATTTATAAAGTTTTGAAATTTTCTTCATATAGTCCCTTAATATTTCCATTACTTTTGTTTATGTATTTCATAGGATTCTTTTGTTACTTTTTAATATCAGAGAATTTCGCTCTGACTGCTGAATGGGGCAGATTGTAGGGGATCATGTGTGGAAGAAGGGAGAAGAATAAGGAGAAAAGAAAGCTGGCCTGGATTAAGAGGACAGTGCTGGATGTGATGAGAGGTACTCAGAACTAACAGGGTTTGCTGAGGAACTGGTTATGAGAAGTCAGAGAAAAAGAGCAGTGCCATTGCTTCCCTCCCGTTATCACTTCCAAAGTGCCTGGAGAGCGGTTTCAGTATAACAGGAGCTCAGTGACCCATATATGCACAAATGAAAATTATTTCAAACACTTCAAAAGTTTTCAGTTTAATATATACATATATTTTAAATTCTTAAAACCTATGTAGAAAGAGCACTAAGTTCTAACATTCATTAATCATTGATACAGAAAATAAATTTTAACACAATTTGTGTTAGCTGTCAGCTACTTTATCTTAGGTGGAACATTTCTACTACATGCAATAGATTTTTAAAAACTTTCAACCACTGCATAACAAAATCTTTCCATTTGCTAAAACAATTAAAAATACAAGATGAAAGTCTTATCTAAAGAAGTCATTGAATTTTCTTGGTTCTTGTGATGGGTAATTTGTAGGAAGCACTGTGTTAAAGCCTTGTCAGGTAAGGCAGAGAACTGAGGTCTGTAGGTAGGACCTGCCATTGAGCATTATCTCCAACACAGGGCTGGTATCTTAACATCTAAAACCTCTGCCATCATCAATACAATGACCTGCCTTATGGATGGTTAACCCACTCCCATCAAGTTCATTCCAACCCACAGAGACTCTGTAGGGAAGAGAAGAACCTCCTCATAGGGTTTCCAAGGCTGTAAATCTTTGCCAAAACAGACTGCCATGTCTTTCTTCTGGGGAGCTGCTGGTGGTTTCAAACTGCCAACATTTCGGTTAGCAGCTGAGTGTTTAAACCACTGTACAGCTTGCTTATAGATGCTTGGGGAGCCAAATTACATAATACCTGTTGAGCTTCTTTAGCTAAAGATATCACTTAAATTCAGGTGTTCACTTAAATTATTCCAGCAACATCTCAAGAGTCTTTAAAAAAAAGTGATAATGCCATTTGTATATTATGATTTAAATGTATGTAAACGATGTTTTCCTAGAGATATTATATAGTTTTTTTTCACTCCATATATATATATATTTTTTTAATTTTTACTCTTGGTATCTGGCTCAGTGCCTAATCCATAAAAGACACTCAGTAACTATGTAACAAGAAAGGAAGAGACAGGAAGAGAGGGTAGGCCTACTACTGAAACAAAAACCCATAAATAAATTGAAATTTTTACTGTATACATTTAAATATTTTTGCCGTATGTGTTAATTTCTTGGGGAACTAGAATCCATTATCAATAATACACTCACAAAACTCAAAGTAATATGAACCACTCAGGACATTTATAGACGTATCTACTTTAAACATTCTATCAATAAATCAACAAATCAGAATATCATCAAATGTCTTGACTTGACAAACTAAGAAGCACCCTTGTTCCAGAAGAGCTGACAGTGTCATTGGTAACATAAGCCATAAATACAGAAAACATTAAATAACAATAAAGAAGATAAGTAACAGCTCTTTCCAGGAAAAGAAATGTCACAAAGCAGTGAGAGACTAATTGTGAACGAAGGCAGAGGCACTAAGTGCCAAGGTAGTTTAGAGGAAGAAGAAAAAGATGAACAACAGGGAAAAAACATCAAAGTGTTGGGATGACTGGGGATGGCAGGGGAGGCCTGCATCCTGAGGTGTTGGATCCTGGAGGATCAGTACTATTTGAATAATGGAGACAGAAGAGAGACAGCTAAAGTTTAGGGCTTGAAAAAAAGTAATTGCATAAAATTGGAAAGGTGGTCTTCCCTCAGTCAGACTTGAGGGTAACTGAATGCAGGACAAGAAGCTTGTATTTCATTTAAGTTAGCAATAGGGTGACGCACTGTAGGTTTAGTATTACACTAACAACACTTTACTTATTATTAATTAACTGAGTTGTGAATGCTTATTGCCCAAGAAAAAAAGGTAGTAAAATGAGAGGATAAAGAATCAAATAAAGTACTACCGTCAACAACAAAAAAAAAGTTACCACAGCGTCAGTTCTGACTAATGGCGACCCCATGTGTGTCAGAGTAGAACTGTGCTCCATAGGGTTTTCAAGGCTATGACTTTTTGGGAGCAGATCACAGCCCTTTCTTCCAAACCTCTGAGTAGGTTCAAACCACCAAGCTTTTGGTTACTAGTGGAGCATGTAAGTGTTTGCATGACCCAGGGACTTCTCATAACAAGGAAGGTTGCTCTGAACATACCCAAATACATAAGAGATGAAACCAGTTCATTTAAAACCATGGCTCTCAATCATTACTTCTTTATAATGAAATCCTTAAGTCAAGTAATATTTTAAAGAAGGACACTGAACTATGTATTGTGCAAGGTTCTTTACATACATCACCTCATTTTATCCTTGTTGTTGTTGTTAGCTGCCATCAAGTCAGTCCCTGACTCATGGTGACCCTGAGCACAATGGGATCAGACCGTTGTGGTCCACAGGGTTTTCACTGGCTGATTTTAAGAAGTAGATTGCCAGGCCTTTCTTTCTAGTCTGTCTTAGTCTGGAAGCACTGCTGAAACCTGTTCGGCATCATAGCAACACATAAGCCTCCAATGACAGACAAGTGGTGGCAGCGCGTGAAGCGCACTGGCCAGAAATCAGACCTGGGCCTCTGTATGGAAGGGGAGAATTCTACGCTAAACCACCAATGACCTCAGTTAATACTTAACACTACCTTAAAAGATGTATCTTCTTAACTCCATTTTACCAACTAAGAAACTAAAGCAAAAGAGATTTGGTTAAATGCTAAAACAACAATTACAAAGAGACAGAGATGACCTCCAAATCCAAGTTGATCTGGACACAGAGCCTCTACTTTTCACTTACTCCCCACTGATTTCAAGCCATCTAAGACTAGAATATGACTCTTAACATTTTCATATTACTTCTTATTATAGTCTAAGTGTTTGAGAAATAAAAGAATATAAATGGTATGAAGAAGAACTGTACCAACCAGAATATTTTTATTTCATCCCTCATTCATCATATTCATAACATATTTACTGAATGACTACATGGTTCTGACTAGACAAACTGAGGAGAAGTAATGTCCATCAAGGAAGGGTCTCCTGAGAGGTATGATACCAGCAGCACCCTAAATAATCTGAAGGAGTCACTGCTAAAATAATAAGGAGGTGGTCAGGGAAGTGAAATAGAGAAAAAAGGCTGACTTTAAGAGCAATGAAAGAGAAATGACCAGCTTGGCTACTGGAAAAGTCAGGGTAAGGGTAACTCAAAAGCTTCTGGCATATATAATCAGATAGGTGGTGGTACCATTCCTTAACATAAGATGAAAAAATACATCAGGAGTTGGTTGGAGGCCTTACAAGTGTTGAATTTCAGTGGAATACCAGGTAGGTAATCGGAGATAATAGATCTGGGGCTCATGAAAGTAACTGCATTGGAGATTTAATTAAACCATAGGGCCTGGTCCCCAAATGTGGCTGTTAAAAATGTCAGTTCTGAAACTGAATTCTCCGAAGGTCAGCAAAGCAGGGGCAGGGTTTGGGGACTATGGCTTCTAAGTCAATTGGCAAAACAAAATCTACTAAGACATCTAAGTCAATTGGCAAAACAAAATCTACTAAGAAAACATTTTGCATCCCACTTTGAAGTGCGGCGTCTGGGGTCTTAAACGCTAGCAAGCGGCCATCTAAGATGCATCAGTGAGTCTCAACCCACCTGTATCAAAGGAGAATGAAGAACACCAGGCTCACAAGGGAATTATGAGCCCAAGAGACAGAAAGGGCTACATGAACTAGAGACTACATCATCCTGAGACCATAAGAACTAGATGGTGCCTGGCCAAAACAGATGACTGCCCTGACAGGGAACACAACAGAGAACCCCTGAGGGAGCAGGAGAGCAGTGGGATGCAGACCTCATATTCTCGTAAAAAGACTAAACTTAACGGTCTGACTGAGACTAGAAGGACCCCAGAGGTCATGGCCCCCAAACCTTCTGTTGGCCCAGGACAGGAACCATTCCCAAAGCCAACTCGTCAGACATGGATTGGACTGAACAATGGGTTGGAGAGAGATGCTGATGAGGCGTGAGCTATTTGCATCACGTGGACGCTTGAGACTATGTTGGCATCTCCTGTCTGGAGGGGAGATGGGAGGATAGAGGGGGTTAGGAACTGGCAAAAATAGTCACGAAAGGAGAGACTGGAAGGAGGGAGCGGGCTGATTCATTACGGGGAGAGTAAATGGGAGTATGTAGTAAGGTGTATGTAAGTTTATATGTGAGAGACTGACTTGATTTGTAAACTTTCACTTAAAGCACAATAAAAATTATTAAAAAAAAAGTCAGTTCTGGTTTGTTATGTGTTTCTCCAATATTTCCTTCTTTTCTCCCATTAAATACATATTCCTTGAAGAGAGAAATTAGATTTTTTTTTTTTCCTTCAGTATCCCATTGTTTCCTTAACATGGCAGTTAACTACCTGGATTTTAAATTCCATTAGGGCAGCCTTGTATCTTATTCACTATCCTATCCCTGGTGGCACAGTGGCTAAGAACTTGGCTGCTAACCAAGAGGTTGGCAGTTCGAATCCACCAGCCAGTCTTTGGAAACCCTATGGGGCAGTTCACTATAAGTTGGAACTGACTCAACAGCAATGGTTTTATCCTATCCCATATCTATAAATAAGTGAATGAATGAATGAGTTAATCATTCATTTCATCAATGACACTCAGAAAATGGGTTGATTCGCTGTTTATAGTAAAGTGTTCAATATATTTTCCCCTACCGTTAAGAAAAAAAAGGGGGGAGAGCATTTCATATCCCCAAAAGGAAGCACTTATCTTCTTACCTGAGCATCCAACACAATTCTAGGGAGTGTTGTTATTTGATGTTACTTTTGATTAAGCCCATTACTTTTTCCTTGGGGTCCGTAATAATATATCAGGCACTGTTCTCTGCTTTATCATTCTAATGTATCAAGTACTCAAAAGACGATCCAAGGAAAAGGCACTCATGGGGACAGATAGGTGTCAACCCGGTACAAAGATCAGTAATGTACAATATCATGATAACAATTTCTGTCATCTTCAGGCATTCATGATCGCCAGCCTTGAAGAAGCAAGACAATTAACATGCAAAGAGCATCCAACTTGCTGAGTGTGCTGGAAACACTTCATATGGTGTTTTATCTCTATAAACTAATACAATTAGTATGTGAAACATTTATAATTCATCTCATGATTATCGTAGAAAACTATTCCTTAACAGCAGCATATCATTTATATTGGGATGTTCTTTGCCCTCTAGTTCATGCCAATCATGAGTCCTTGGAGTTCATTTCTAAAGACTATAGAGTTGGAAGACTGGAGACCCAAGGTAATGGATAGAAGTCCTCCCCTCACACCTACCCATCACTTCTAGTGTTATCTAATATTACACACATTTAAAGACACACTGACCAGTCAAAACAAAAGACTATTGCTCAAACAGATACAGAAAGCACACTTTGGGGACAAATCTGAGAAGCCACAGGCAAGCAGAGGGTGGGTTTTAGACATTATGTTAATTCTAGGCTGAATATTATGACACAGGAATAGATCAAATAATCACAACAACAAAAACAGCAGCAGTAGCAACAATAATATCTGCCTACTGATAGATCAACTAAACTATTCCTGAAAACCATGGAGAGGAAGGTATTTTGTGCCCAAATAACAAATAAGCTAATAAGGGAAAATATGGTGACTTGTTATTTTTACTGAGTAACATCTACTGCTAAAATTAACAAGCACAAAATAAAACGCCTTGTAAATATTTGGTCTTTCTATAATCAGTCATAAGATCTAAATTTTTCAGTGCTTATGAGTTTCTTTAAAAATTTATTTCCCAGAATCCTCTGCTCTATTGAGTCGTTCTATCATTTGATTTGTGACATTTTGTTGCTATGCTTCTCATAGAGATTATTCTTGTGTTTTGATTATTCCTCCTATGTTTGTTTTGGCAAGCCTAAGACGTTCTTTGATATCTTCCCTGAATTTGGTGCTTAATATGCCATTTGAAGAAATACCTCTCCACAAATAACTTATATGGTATTCCCAACGTTTTGCTACTTCATGCGTCAGTTTAATTATAAGCGTACCACTAGATAATTACAGATGTGGAAGCAGCATAATATACTGTACACAGTAGGCACTCAACAAATTTTTGAAGAGTATGAAATGTTAAATAATGTAGTAGGTCTACAACATAAAATAACTCCAAGGCGTGAGTCTCAGAAATGTACCTTGGTCTTTTATACTTTCATTTTCAAAGGGGACTTCTGATGAACATTGATTTCCTAATTCTATGTTTCTTTCTCATCAAATCAACATTGTGAAAATTCTAATATTATGCTTTGCAGTCTGTATTACAGAGGGGGAAACATTAAAAAAAAAAAAGCTTGTTTTTTTAAACGCCAAAACTTTCTATTTTTGATAAGAGTAAAATGGAAATACAATTTTTTCTACATGGCTAAACTTCATACACAATAATATATATTTTTAATATATTTTCCTTGATCACAACCTAAATAACTGCCCTCTTTTAAACTATGTAAATATAGAGAAACCAAGGATGAAAAGTACAAAATGCATAGATTTATATAAATAATACTATAAAAACTATCTAAAAATAAAGTATTGAAGTCATTCAATACAACCTATTAAAATATAACTTTCTGAGATGCATTTCTCTGACCTCACCTACCATACTATTGTGTACGTGGACTCATTAAATACCACAACAAAAGGAGCTTAGGATTTTCTAGTCCACCTTTTCTTACAAGGTCAATGAGAAGCATAAAATGAGGTAATCAGCCCAGGATTCATCAGTTAGAGGCAAAGCTGGCACCAGTATAAAATCAGTAATAGAAAGGAAGTCATAGGTGCTGCTTGGGAACCTGGCCTCTTAATTTCAACAGTGGAAACAGTTTCAGGTTAAGAGAAGTTTGGATGAAAATTTCTCCGTTTTAATGCAGAAAATATCCATTCACAGAGTTTGACCATGTTTGTCCCTTCTCTCTCCACAATTAAAGACAAAAAGTACTTACACACTAGAGACTCATTATAGACATCTATCTGAGCCTCAAGTTTATTTGAATGTTTCCACTGGTGACTTCTGAAGGTTACATGGCACAGGTGATCCTTTAGGTGATCCTAAAGGCAGTCAAAAGCCTCTCTCTGTCGTGTACGACACTTACACATGGGCATGGCATACAGACATCCTTTCTCAGTCAGTCCTTTCTTCTCTTTCTTCTGTTGCAGTTGTTGGGAGTCACTGAGTTGATTCCTACTCATAGCAACCCCATGTGACAGAGTAAAACTGTCTCATTCTTATCAACTAGAAGAATCCTTGGCTGCAATATTTATGGAAGCAGATCACCAGTTCTTTCTACCGGAGAGCCACTGCACGGGTTCAAACCACCAACCTTTTGGTTAGCTGCCAATCACTCAACCATTGCACCACCAGGGGTCCTTCTTTTTCCTCTACTTGTACATTTTTGTACATAATAGTGGTCTGGGAATACCAGGAAACACACAGAATGGCATTTGAGCTAGGAGCCTTAGACTTGGCCTAGGAAAGCCAGAAAAGGTTTCAAAGGCGACTATGCTTGAAATGTGTGTTAAAAGATGAGTAGAATTTCTAGTTGTGGGTGCATTAAGGCCAGGGACTGGAAAAGGCAGAGATTAGGAGTTTCCTTCAATACTGCGTAAAAAAAGCAAATACCCAAGACCCTAAATATCCACATTCTATTAAATTAAGAGCAAGCTGGGAAAAACATTGAACTTGTCAATGATTTCATTCTATTTAGATCAACAATTAATGTTCATGGAAGCAACAGTCAAGAAACCAAATGATGTATTACACTGGGCAAATCAGCTGCAAAAATCTATTCAAAGCTTTAAAAAGCTAAGATGTCACTTCGATGACTAAAGTGCACCTGACCCAAGCCATAGTCTTTTCAGTTGACTCATACGCCTGTGAAAGCTGGACCGTAAAAAAGGAAGCCAGAGGAAGAATTGATGCATTTGAACTGTGTGGTTTGGTAAAGAATACTGAATATACCATGGACTGCCGAAAGAATGAACAAATCAGTCTTAGAAGAAATACAGCTAGAATGCTCCTTAGAAGTGAGGATAGTGAGATGTGGGCTCACTTACTTTGGACATGCCATTAGTAAATATCAATTGCTAGAAAAGGACACCATGTTTGGTAAAGTAGAGCGTCAGCCAAAATGAATGAAAACCCACAATGAGATGAACTGACGTAATAGACACAATGGACTCAAACACTCCAAAGATTATGAAGATGGCATAGGACCAGGCAATGTTTTGTTGTTACACATAAGGTCGCTGTGTCAGAGCCAAATGGACAGCAACAAACAACAACAATTAAATTAAGCAAATATTTACCAAATATATATTACATGCAAGGGTTCTACCTAGTTGATAAAGGATAAATAGATAAGCTAGACTTGACATTCTGTTCTGGATCTTTGTATTTTGGCAACTGAGATCTAAATAAATAGCTGAAGTTATATAAGAATCAACATTTGATACTTCAAATAACTTTATTTTAATCCCCGAATTCATATATACCACTGTTACTTCTCATTATTAAGAGTGATGCTGATCCTTCCCAAATGAATTTTATGAACTGCCCCCTTACTAAGACCCTGATGTTAAATACACGCAGGTGGAACATTCTAGTAACTTTTTTGTAATAACTCCTTGTCTTAAGGAACACTTTCAAAGAAATGTTAGTATTTCACCACTTTATAAGAATCAGTAACGAGGCGAGATTTTCCCAAGAATATTCTGACAGTCCTTGAAAAACTAAGACTGTCACAAAGCCTGAGCATCCAGCAACTCTGCCACCATGAAGTATCCATATGGAAGAGACCAAAATGTGTCAAACTACCCAAAATGATTCTGGATAGTGTAGAAGACAGAATAAATAATTCAGTATCGTCAGCACTTTCAACAGCAGGTAGTGGATATGCTACCTGCTTCTATAATGTGCCAGAATGTAGCATACGTGTGTGACGCTGTGTGTGTGACAGAGAGAAAGGCAGAGAGAATATGAGTATACATAAGGCTAAAAACTATTTTATATAGAAATATTCCTTAGGTAGTCCTCTTTGTAGGGACATCAGATCTCTATATGTACAGGTTCATAGATATACGGGAAAAGATGGAGCCAATGAAAACTTATTTTTAAGTTAAACATAGCAACAAATATATTGCTTCAGAGTCAATGAAAAAAGCTGCATTAACTTAACATTATGGTTGAAATCATATGTGCAAAAAAAGTCAGAAAATCCAAAATTATGGTTCCCTCAGCAACCATAACCGTGTCCTCATGCATACATGAGTATTTTGCATTACTGTAATGATGATACATTTCAGCCTTAATATCAGTTTATGCAATGTGACTGAATTAGGATTCTTCTGGGAACTATAACTTTGAATTTCTGGACTTTTGTGAATGTGAAATCTTAACCATAAAATTACAAAATATAGGGTGGGGCTTTTGCATTTTATTTTCTGGCATTTAAAAAAATACGAAAGAGTGAATGGTTGACAACAATAAAGTAGTAAAAGATTGATTGATCAGTAATAATACAAAAAGGATATAATGTAGAGCCCAATACGTTAAAATAGGGACACATAAAGTATAAACAAAAAGAAATTTCCCTCTGAAGATTAATCAAAGACAAGGACAGACAAGACACTTTTCCAGAATCTGTAAATACACCTTTCTATAAAAATTTAGTTTCAGATTGGAAGGTACTTCCATTCAACTATATTTTAACATGAATATAACAAGTGCCTGAAATATTTCTCTCCTACATATTCCTGCATCTTATCAAGGAAAAACAAAGTAATATTAAAATAGTTCCTCGTATTTTCAACAGAGAGTAAAACTGGTAGGAATCCACTTTTTCTTCTTGTATGTGTAACATGGCAGGACATAAACTGCAAGATAAAATTCTATTACTGGCACTAACAACTTTTTGATCATAAGGCATAAGGGCTCAAACTGATTCAAAATACGGTTCACTAACAGAAAGATTCAGATATACAATGATCAGGTTAAGCTTAAAAAGACGTAATTGTATTTTATGCAATTACTTAGGTATCCCACAACCATGGAGTAGCTGAGGTGAAACAGAGAATAGACAGTGGGTTCAGAAGAGATAAGTCATAATCTCATTTGGGAAAAAAATCACAAATACTTTCATGGAGGTGGCATCTTCAACTGGCCTTGTAGAATCAGCAGTATTTGAACAAATGAAGAAAAATACAAAAGACATCCCTAACATATAAAGGAGCCTGTGGAAAGATCCACAAGTAAAAATGGCCAAGTCCTGTTTGGAGAACCAAAAGTTTGGTTGAAGTGTGGGTGGTTCATGGAGGAGTTGTCAAAAGAAAAGCTACAAATGTAGGTTAGAAACATGGTCCTGAAGTATTGTTGTTATGGCAATAATAACCATACTATTTTTTACACTTGTATAATTTACAAACATGTACCTTCCTTATCTCTTTTTATCTATAAAGGGTAGGGAAGACAGTGACATCAATTGTACAAATAAGAAAACTTCGACTCAGAAAGGATGACTCTCTAAACTCACACAGCTATTAAGTGACAAAGCCAGGCTGGAGACACAGGTTTTGGAACCTTTAGTATAGAAGTCATTTTGAAGTTACAGATAAAATCATCAGGAAAATATGGAGAGTAAAGATAAGTGAGTTGTGTGCAAAAGCACAAAGAAAACCTAAGATTGTAGAGCAGCAATTACTCAACAGCTCAACAGATGACTCGGGTGCCTAGTGAGGTGTTACAGAGTCTGGCACTCAACACATACTCAATAAACTCCTATAACATCAGCGACTAAAGGGAAGATAGCACTGAACAGTGTGTGTATCTGTGCTGGACAAATGGAGTAACACTCAAACTTTTTTAAAGCAGCCACTTTTCTGAAAGGATTTCTTACACAAAACCCTGATAAGATACATAAAAAGATCCTTGAGTAAAAAAAAAAAAAGCAGGAGTAAATTACCTGTAACTTTACCTAACTTGACCTTCTTTTCCCTCCCTTTAACAACCATTACTTTTTAAGTACATAGCTGCCCCTGAGACAACTCAAAGCAACTCAGAGGACAGAGAAAATGCTAGAACACCACTAAGTTAGTTAAGGAGTCCTGGATGGTACAAATGGTTAATGCGCTCGGATGCTAACTGAGAAGTGGGTGGTTCGAATCCACCCAGAGGTGCCTACGAAGAAATCTCTGTCAATCTACTTCCCAAAAATCAGCCACTGAAAACACTACAGAGCACAATTCTACTATGACACACATGGGGTCGCCATGAGTCAGAATTGATTCTATGGCAATTGGTTCGGGTTTCTTGTTTGTTCATTTGGTTTTGGTTTTGTTTTGTTTTGTTTTGAATATGGTATAGAAGAACCCCAGCTAACACTTGGTCTGGACAAATTAAAATGAAATCAACTACTGTCCTATCTGGACTGGATTCTTAACTAGATTAGCTTCTCCACTGCCAAGTCCTTCCACTAGCTGGGGTGCTTCATTACTTCTTTCTTGGATACCTCCATGGCCAACAACTTCCTTCAATTATGACCCATATCATCAGGTCACTTGGACATCACAATTGTATGCCAAAGAAATGGCACAATTAATTGAGTCAATTGCCTGTAGTTGTCTCGCTGTTTCAGAAACTGCCCCTCGCTGCAGGTTGTAAGTAACTGGATGCCACAGGATTTCACATATAAGTGAAAAGGAAAGGCATTATAGCAGCAGACTGAAGTTAGAGCAGTGAACACCCATATTTGATATTTTAGAGAAAAGGAGTTTTGAGTGCTAATGACGTGACTGATGTGACTAGTTAAGTGTATGACTACGGAGGAAAGGATCTGAACGTTTCTAGAGCTGAAAAGATAAAAGAACTATTGAGCCCTTTGTGATAGCAGACTTCCAATGGTGTTCCATTTTTATACAAATTGTAAATGAACAATTCAATCCAAATGGATAGGAAAAGCAGTAATCATTATTAAAAAAAAAAAAAAACACCCAGTTCAACTAAGTAGTAAAGACAGTAATCATTATAAGATTATTATGGCAGTACCTTTGTACAAATATGAATTAATATATAAAGAAAAACACAGGCTGATTCTTGGATAATTTATTCAAGGGTTAAGTTATGAAAATTTATCAATAAGTAGAATAAATGAGGCAACACAAAGATAGCTCACTATAGATTCCATTTATGGAACTCCAATTTTAATTTAGTCTGTATTGATGGGCTGTTTCATCTCACATGTTATAGTCATGTTAAACCTAGACACAACATGCATTGCATCTCGAGCCTTCACAGTGCAGAGACGTCTGGACGTGACACAGATAGTTGTTCCTTTTATTTCGAGTGATAGTCCACTTGTAAAAAGGGTCTGAGCAGGTTTAACATAAAATCAGTAAGGGAATTTAAAAGAAAGTAACTACCATATGCATTAAATTTTTTTTTTTTATTCTCTTGATTTTACACAGTAATTTGTCTTCAGGAGAAACCCAGCTGACACGTTCTGGGTAGGAGCAGCCCTCTGCAAGAGCGGCCAGCAAAGAAAGAAAAGACAGCCAGATAGGGATCTGGCCCCAGAGCAGAGTATACACCAAAGGAAACGAAATCACCTACAGCATGTGTCATCAGGGGAGACGGTGGACCAGTCACAGAAAGCGGTCCAAAGGACATAACCTGGGCAAGAGTTGGGTTGAATTCAACGAATAAACCAGAAGAGTAAAAGATTCCACGGAGTCTCATTCAGAATTCAGACAGTGACCCTGAAAAACCTTAATACAGGTGTCAGACTGCAACCTTCATCGGGATTATGCAGGGAGCAAAATTGGGAGGAATAAGGAATAAAGAAAGCAGTCACAAAATCCCAGAATCGGCCTTCAGGACAAAGCAGAATAACCTGGCCAAGTTAGCTACCACTGATGGCTGAAGGGTGAGGAGAGATGAGTGGAAAAGCAGCAAAGTGAGGGTCTAGGTCTAATCCCATAGCAACTGGCAAGAAGACAGACTTTAGGGGTAAAAGGGAGGGGGTCAGATGAGAGAAAGCAGGAGTCCCAACAGCTGTGTGAATGAATCTCAGGTCTGGGATGAATAAAACTAACTCCAAGTCACATCAATCCGTGGGTCTAAGGCTGAAGATATCATCTGCTGACCCAGGTAAAAATGGCTCAGGTACAGTGTAAAACTGATCCTGCAGGCAGGGGGCATCAGTGGGCTTGGCTGTGTTCAGCTGAGGGAGGCCAAGGCAAGAACACAAGATGAGGGTGAAGGAGCAGAAACAAGATGAGGGTGAAGGAGCAGAAACAAGATGAGGGTGAAGGAGCAGAAACAAGATGAGGGTGAAGGAGCAGAAACAAGATGAGGGTGAAGGAGCAGAAGTAAATAACACAAAAATGTTTCTGAATTATAATATGTGAATGTGGTCTAGACCACAAAGCAAATCCAGGATATGAAACTGTGGATTTATCCAAAAGACAAGTTAGTATTTTTACCAAATATATATATATATACACACACACATATATTTGTTTATTAAAAAAAAAAATGATTCTCAATAATTTAAGAGTAAAGTAACAACCATTTGAAGTACCATTATAAAATAAAAACTTTTTAAATATATAATATTACAACAATGTAAGTATGGATACACAAAAAAAAAAAAAATACACAGGAAAGGTTAAATAAGAATATAAGGTTCTAACAGCTGCTGGGTTTACACATTGTCATTTTTTATCCTCAAATGTTTTATCATGTGATTATACCCTACTTTTATAATTACAAAAATAAAAGGCGTTAACAAAAAACTTCTCCAGCAAGCATGCCCAGCACCTTTTGAATTATTTGATTTAAAATAATTTCCACTGAGAATACACTTCTGTGTAAAGATCAAAGTATATACCCAGACCCAGTGCCGTCGAGTCGATGACTGTTAATATTGAAGTCCTTATAAAATCTGCTCAAGTTAGTAATCCTTACACCTAAGTTATCCTTCACAGTAAGGTACAGTTCATCTAAAGAGATCATTCCAAATTTTCTCTTTTTTTAATTCCCTTTATTTTTAAACACGTAGCGAATATGTGCTAATATATCCCTTACACAGTGGTAGGGAAAAAATAATTCAAACAGATCATGGTAGCATGTTGCAATGCAAATTATTTGGGAAAATGTGTCACAAGACTGCATGTTTTCAAAGGACAAGAGTGATACCATCTTCAGATTTTGAAAACTCCACAATGCATAGATACACTGTTCAGTAACTGCGTTCAAGAACATTTAAATTAGAATTGTGGTTAAGAACATGAACTATTTTTCACAGGGTGGTATTAGAATACATAAAGTGCTGAGACCAGTGCTTGGCACCTAATAAGCACTACATAAACATAGGTGATTATTTACAAATATTATTGATTGATTCAGTTTTTGTGATTAAATTCCAAATTAACTAATGGGTCAAAATTATTCAGCATTCTATAGTTTCTACTCTCTTATTTTTGTTTTCATCAAGGTGTCACTTAGCAAAATTACCATTAGTTCTCTGTTGGAAAAATCAACTGCAAATGTTACATGGAACAGCATCAGACTTTAACTACTCCTGATCTTTAGGTGATGACCATTTTCCAGGGACACTGCAGTTAGTAAGTCCTAAGCTTCCCAGAATCTACCAAAGACAACATTTTTTTAGTCTTCTTCCAAACACAGTACATGATAATCCAATCTGGTTAAATTTTAGATTGCTTAGCAATTGTAAATTCATCTGGGAGTAATTTTTCTCCCTAGATCTCTTGTGCTTGTACTGGGAGAGGAAAAAATGACATTAATTTTATCACCAAAATCATTATATGGATTGCCTTTGAAATTTCTTGCACTGACTACACTATAAGCACAGGTCACCCAATTCTAAAAACTCCAAGTAAATGGTCTATCCATTCAGCTCAAATGATACTTTGAAAAGGTACTCTGGCTTTAGGATTAAAAACTTTTGGAAAATACTGATGTTTTAAAAAGATGGGCTAGGTTCAAAGATCAGTTTTTTCTTTTTTTTTTTTTAAGTATGTTTCAGATCAGTTCAAAGTTAAGCAAGTTAGGCAAAGATAAGTGGAGTTCATTTCAAAATTTGGTCTTTGGGACAAGTTTTCTCAGTACAGACTCAGAATATTCTCAATGATCACGAACATCATGCTGACACTAAAGAGGATGCCCACTCTTACGGTTTCAATGCCACTTACTCAAACACACACTTCTCCCTCAACCTTGAGACTGAGACACTCAACTGTCTGTTAAAAAATCTTCACCTGGATAGCTCATTGGCACCTTAAATTCAAAATGTCCAAAAGAGAAATCATCTAACCCAATACGCATGCTCTTCTGCTGTGTTTCCTATTGCAGCTGAGGGCACGACCATCTACCAAGCCAGAAACCCAGAAATCATCCCCCCTCCTTTGACTCATTTCCCCTAAATTTCCATAAATAATGTGTTAATAAAGCCTGTCAATCTTACTTCATAAATATTTCTCAAATTTGTCTCTTCAACTTCATCCCTACTTCCTTTGATATCATGAGGTCTGGACTACTGCAAAAGCCACCCAACTAATTTTCCTGTTTCCAAGCCTGCCTTGCCAGCAAGTTCGTCCTGTAACTAGCTACCAGAGCCATGTTTCTGGAAAGCAAATCCAGCTAGATCATGCCCCTGCATAAAACTCAGGTAACTTAAGATAGTATGTGCCATGTCAACCTGCACTGGCCTCTACCTAGCGCTACAAGGCCTTATTTATTACACACTTACAGCTTCGAGAATAAGGAAATGACTGTGGTTCCCTACACACACGAGGTGCCTTTTACCTCCATGCCTTTGCTATTACAATCCAGTTGGCACGATCTCATTCTCCCTTCCTCAAATCAACCCACTTAGGCTAGCTAATTCTTTTGTATCATTTAGGAATCAGTTGTCACCACCCCTCTAAGAAGTCTTCTCAGACCCTTCCCCCAACAAACAGGTTGGATTATACAGACATTTTAGGTAGTTCCATATCTTTTTACTTATTTTAACTGGATTGACTCAATGGCAATGGATTTAGTTTAAACTGGATTACAAACTTTTTTATTATCTATCTATCTTCAATCAATGTGTCTTGGAAGAAGTACAGCCAGAATGCTTCTTAGAAGCAATGATGGCAAGACTTGGTCTCACATACTTTGGACCTGTTATCAGAAGGGATCAGTCCCTGGAGAAGGACATCATGCTTGGTAAAGCAGAGGATCAGCAAAAAAAAAAAAAAAAGAAGACGACCCTCAACGAGATGGACTGACACAGTGGCTACAACAATGGGCTCAAGCATAAGAACAATCGTGAGGATGGTGCAGGACCAGGCAGTGTTTCGTTCTGCTGTGTTTAGGGTTGCTAAGAGTCGGAACGGACTTGACGACACCTAACAAAAATAAAATCTTCAACTAATCAGCAAGGAACATGAAAATGGGACTTTATGTATTTCACTCATTTTTGTATCCCCATTTCCCTGCTCTTAATAATTAATTTGTTGAGCAAATGCGTGTATGCATGTATACTTGTGAATAAAAATAGATACAAAAAATCTTTGGCTTCTTAGCTTTGGTCACATTATCCCATATCATTTTTTTTTACATGTACAAAATGAACACAAATTAACATAAATGAATATACAGCACTTTATTATGACAGAACTTGCTTGAAAAGCAGACAAGAAAACCTTTAATTCTTCCATTATTTCCCCTTCCATTTATTCATGTTAAAGCCAATCTGTTGATACCGTCTTTCATTTTAATAACAATTATAACATCCTTCAGACTCCACAAAGGGTTTCCTAGTTTTCTCTGTGAGCAGAACCAAGACCGCTACCACTCTCCTCACTCTAAACCCAGTGCTTCAACCACACCAGACTCTTCACGCCCAAGCAATCTTTTTGTGACTCTGCCTCTGCATGATACATTATTCCCTCCTATTCTCCTGGGAAACACACAGTCCCATAAACTTTAGGCCTCCTGCCCCAAGCACAAACAGCCATTTTATCAATTTTACTTTCATAAATCTTCTTAAATAACTGTGGCACAGCATTTCCTTCACAATGAAGTCTGCATCCCCATGAAACATATCTGTCACACAGTAGACGCTCGATAAGTATTAATTTACTACATTCTTCATTCAGCCATTCCTACTCCTATTCCCACCCATAAGCGCTATTGAAAGGATTTGTCCCTAGCCATATGCTCTCCTCTTTAAGCAAATATTTCCTGTGAAAACTCAAACAGATTTCTAGCTTTAATGTGTCACCTGAACTTCGTCTTCTACTTCCAGTGGCCCACAGGAAATACCTACTTGGATGCCACACTATTATTTCAACTTAAAAAAAAAAAAAAAAAAAAACTCCAAATATTGGGCTAATACATCTCCCTCTTCTTTTAACATTCCTTGCCATTCTCCACTTTACCTTTTCTGCCAAGAGCATAGCATTATGGTGGATTGCTAGGGTAGCCTTGAAGGCAGTATTCAGCATGAGCTTCATGTTCATGTCAATTCCTCTTGGCCCCCAAGAACCACAAGGGTGATGTAGAATGGCCAGGTGGCTGCTGCACAGGAAGGGTGTTTGTACCACAGCTGAGGAACCCTGAACTTAAGGATCCTGAATCTTTTGTAATGAGCTATAAGCAAACTTGCCTGACATTTGCTCCAGAACTAGACATTATCTTTATTATACTGGACAGTAAACAAGCCAGCTATCTGATCCAGAGGGGAGATAATATCTCTATATTCCAAGGCTATTTACTATACAAAGCTCCTTGAAAGATAATCTGGAACAAAGAGACAGTATCTCTGCTTGCAAGACATGCAGAAATGTGAGAAACCTATAAAGAACTGTCTCCCAACATTCTTTAGGACAAATTTGTAGAGTGTGGTTACTGGGTAGAGCACTATAAATGTTTCTAAGATTCTATAAAAAAAAAAAAATAGCACTACCCAAACCACTATATACTTAAATAGATAACACATGAATGCCTGTCTCCCTTTTAAAAGCTTCCATGACTTTGACCTTACTTAATTTCTCCTGTCCTACTGTCCCCACAAAATACATCACATTAATTAGAGGCAGAACAGCACAGTGGCTAAGAACACAGACCCTGGAGTCACAAAGCCTAAGTTCAAATGGCAGTAACACTATTTCCTAGTGTAACACCTTGAATAAGTCACTTATCAAATTTGTGCCTCAGTGTCCTATATCCTTGAAGTGAAAATAATAATCACAGCAACTACTTCAGAGAGTTGTTGTGAAGATTAAATGTGTTTATATATGGAAAGTGCTTAGAACAGTGTCTGGCACATAGCAAATGCTATGTAACTGTAAGCAATTGTCTTATTATTAAATTTCACTTCAACTCCATGCCCATACCACTACTACCCATCCTCCAAAGTTGAGTCAGGTACCACCACCTTCATGAATACAGATGACTTCTCTTGCTCTGATCTCCCAGGTATACTCCTTACCTCTGAACCTTTTCATTACATACTACGTCCAGAGATCTGGATTCACCCTGCATACTTTGTTTCTAATGCTTCACAACTTTCACCTTAATGGCAGTATTAAAACACTTTCTAGCATTTACAAAAACCTCTAACCTTCTTGATCTTAAAAAAAAAACTTACTGGTGTCAAAATGCTGCTGTTCAAACTCTGATTAATGCAAATGAAAATCTTTATATATTAATTACGCAAAATTCAAAGTGATTTTTTAAGGGGGAAATCAATGACTTTCTTGTGGGTTGATAGGCAGTCAATTAAACAGAGCTGGACATTTCAATATTTGGGTAAAATATTTTTTAGCAAAATGTTTCCTGTAAATTATACACCAAGATAGTAGGAACCATAGCCACTCAAACCACTAGAGCAATATTGGAATTCAACATGATAAAGGTGGCACCAAATTGATCCAGGATGAAAATTAATAAAATTGGAGGCCAAATAATTTATGGAACAGGGTCATTAAACTGGAGCTATCTCCAGATTAGAAATACAGAAAGCTTGCAACTTCCTAAAATATAAGCATGTACTTCAAGATATTATCTTCATTTTAGAGGGTATTTTAAAAACCAGAAGTTATTTCTCATATCAAGTTAAAAGTGGCATCATGACTGTAAAAAGTATGCCTTACACTCTTGTGTCTTCAGAGTCCTCAAAGTGTTTTTATGTATATAATATAAAATTAAAGATTACAAAAACCTTCTGAGATGGAAAGGACAGGTATTATTTTTCCCACTTGCAGATAAGGAAACTAGAGTTGAGACCCACAATACCAAAACAAAGTATTTTTTGATACTAAGACATGCTATTTAGAATTTTTAAAAAGCATGCTAAAATAATTTAACTTATTCAAATTTAAATACTTCAAATATTTTAACATATTTTTGCTCTCAATAAAACATAAAAAACCACAAGTTCTTGTCTGGATAAAGATCTTTTTTAAAAAGTCGACTTCGGAGCTCATTTCTGTTATAGGAGTACTATATACCTAAGACGGTCTCTTTATCACAGGTAGGAAGGACAGACTTTAAAGTGGACCCCATGATATTCATTCCCTGTTTAATCCCTTCGCTTCAAATGCAGGTAGGACCAGTTACTTGCGGCTACACGACAGAATATGGCAAAGGTGACAGGATGCATGTGATTACATAAGTTTACAATGCTGCCTTGCAAGCACTGCTGGCTTCGAGCAAGCAAAAGGCATATTGGGAAGATACATGTGGTAAGGAACTGAGGTGGACCCCTGCATGAAAACAAGCAAGAAACTGAATACTTCAGTCGAGCAGCCCACAATGAACTGAACACTATTAACAAGCATGTGAGCTTGAAAGTGGATCCTTCCCCAATTGAGCCTCAGTTGAGACTATAGCCCAGGCTGAATCATGAGGTTTTCCAGTTAGGCTGGAAGGAACAGGCATGATTTCTGCCCTTTTGTAAGCAATGGACACTACTCCTTCTAACTCTCTCAGATGCTTCTTTCCCTGGGTTGATGACTTTCCTTCCACGCATCTGCTGATCTGTACTCAACTGAATACTCAAGTCGGACCCTCTGCAGATCTCTGTAGTTCTCTCTTTGTGCAACTCTCTCCATTCCAATATTCTGTCCTTTGTCTATCCAGACTCTTACATTCATCTCCTCAACTCAAGGGGTCTACCAGGCTCCCCCTGGATGCCTCCTCCTTGTACCAGGGCCTAGAAATTCTCTCAAGGCAGTTGGCTGGGGCAATCATAGGGTCCACCTTATTTGGGTCTCATCTCACAGAGATCACTGTACTTTATTGCTGATACACAATGTTTTGAAGGCTATTGTTTCATATATTTTGCTCATTTTTTTTGTCTGTTTCACATGCAAAGGTAAATTCAAGTTCCTGTTACTTCATATGGGTTGAAAGTACAAATCTTCTGACAAATATATCTAACCACAATACTAACACCAAAACCAATTAGTAATTAGGGTAGCAGAACATAATATAACAGGTAATTACCTTGATCTTATAGATATAATAAAACTGGAAGACCAAGAGCAAAATAAATTTGGGAAGTTTTTTTTTTTTTAGAGTAAATTTACCTATTGCCTCAACCATAATAACTGAGAGTCTTCAGATACCACTTAAAGCTCACAAATCAAGCTATAAGCGTATCTGCATATTTAAAGTTAGGTAGATAAAATAATAAAGATAATGTTGTTGATTAAAATCATGTGGTGGACAAAGTGTGAAGGACAAGGAGGAGAAAACACCGTAATTTTATCACTGTTCATTAGAGTCCTAATAAGTAGTATTTCAAGAGCCTATGGTAGCTCTCATATATAACTGTATAATCATGAAGGTAACTGAAAGGAAAAAAGTGTAAACCTTCTGAAACATCAAAAGAACTACACACATACAGACACACACACACAATTTTGTAAAAAAATCAAAATTTAAGTCAAGGGAAAGACAACATACGATACAGGGGAAGTCAGTAAAACTGCACTAAACCAAAAGCAAATAAGTTTCCTGAATACAACCTAATGCTTCGAAGGCCAGAGTAGCAGGGACAGGGGTCTGGGCACCATGGATTCAGGGGCCATCTAGCTCAACTGGCATAATAAAATGTATTAAGAAAATGTTCTGCATCCCACTTTGGTGAGTGGCTAGCAAGTGACTATCTAAGATGCATCAACTGGTCTCAACCCACCTGGAGCAAAGGAGAATGGAGAATGCCAAAGACACAAGGCAAATCTGAGCCCAAGAGACAGAAAGGGCCACATAAACCAGAAACTACATCAGCCTGAGACCAGAAGAACTAGATGGTGCCCAGCTACCATCAATGACTACCCTGACAGGCAACACAACAGAGAATCCCTGATGGAGCAGAACAGTGGGATGCAGACCTCGAATTCTTGTAAAAAGACCAGACTCAATGGTCTGACTGAGACTGGAGGGACCTCAGAGGTCACAGTCCCTGGACGCTCTGTTAGCCCAAGACTGGAACCATTCCTGAAGCCAACTCTTCAGACAGGAATTGGACTGGACTAAAAGACAGAAAATGATACTGATGAGGAGTGAGCTTCTTGGCTCATGTAGTCACGAAACTATGTGGGCAGCTCCTGTCTGGAGGGAAGATGAGAGGCCAAAGGGGGTCAGAAGCTGACTCAATGGACATGGGGAATACAGGGTGGAGGGGAGGAGTGTGCTGTCACATTAGCGGGAGAGCAGCTAGGGTTACATAGCAAGTTGTGTATAAGTTTTTGTATGAGAGACTGACTCGATTTGTAAACTTTCACTTAAAGCACAATAAATAAAAATTTTTTTAAAAAATCAAACTTTAACAAAACTACCTCAAACCCCATTGCTGTTGAGTCTATTTCAACTCATAGCAACCCAACAGGACAGAGTAGTACTGCCCCACGGTTTCCAAGGAGCAGCTGCTGGATTCAAGCTGTGGACCTTTTGGTTAGCAGCCGAGCTCTCAACCACTTCGCTGCCAGGGCTCCAGCTACCTCAGAGGAAGTAAAAAATCTGAACAGATTTCCATAAATAAAATAGAGAAAGTTATCCAAAAATCTTCACAACCACCACCAAAAAACCAAACCCGTTGACGTTTGTAGATTCTGACTCAAAACAACCCTATGAGACAGAGCAGAACTGCCTCATAGGGTTTCCAAAGCTGTAATCTTTACAGGAACACGCTGCCACCTCTTTCTCCCTTCAAGTGGCTGGAGGATTTGAACCTCTGACCTTTCGATCAGCAGCAGAGTGCTTAACTACTGCATCACCAGGGCTCCTTTTACCACCACTAAAGAAAAAAAAAAATTTTTTTTTCTTTCACCACCACTACCACACACAAAATAAGGCATTAAGCTCACATGTTTCACAAGAGAATTTTATCAAATCTTTAAAGAGCAGATAAGTTCATTTCTATTTAAACTGGTGTAGAGCAACAGGGAAGTGGGGGAACTTTGAAATTATTTTTATGAAGTCAGTGTAATAAAACCAATACATGACAGACCAATATCACTTATAAATAGATGTCAAAATCTTGAATATAGTATTAACAAGCAGAATCAGCAGGAAAGTAAAACACCATGACCAAATGATCCTTTTCGCAAAAAATGCAAACACAGTGCAATATTTAAAAAACAATATACAGCATTTTAACAAAAGATTGTACAGTAAAACCTGGAAAATCTGGAAACTGCATCAGAAAACTGTCAGAGGAGCAAAACTGACTAAAAGAAGCAACAGAAAAGTGGTTAAGGCTGCACCCTGTCAAAGGCGGAAAATCTGTGAGACCCAGAAAAACAAGGCAGTCCGGCTGCATTCCAACTGTCATAAATTCCACTGTATAAACAACAGCATATATATATATATATATACACAAACATACATACATAAAATTTCCTAGGAATGGGCAAAATCTCTATGAAGAAAATGTTAAAGTACTACTGAAGACAACATGAACACATGGAAAGCTGTGCTATTCCTTGGACAGGAAGAGTTAACAGATAAAGATGTCAATTCTCCTTGAGTAAATTTACCATGATCACAATAAAAAAGGTTTATGGCTGTTTGTTTTAAACTACACAAACTGATCCAAAGTTTCATATGAAACAACAATACCCAAGAAAACTATGGGAACAACAACAACAAAAATCAATCGTTTACAGAAAATAAACCTATCAGACATTAAATGATATTTTTAACTCAATAAATGGTATTGAGTCAACTTGGCAGTCATCTGGAGAAGGAATGGTTTTAAGAGGCTAGTATGTTATTATCACAGGGCTCTCTGGCTGGGCCTATAAATAAACCACTGATGAGAAAATTTTAGAAGATATTGGCTGACTTACACACAAATGAGTTTGTTACAGAGTTCTATGCGTTGAAACATATTTAATGTTAAACCTCCAAATATTTTCATCTTTAATCTTGATTTTCCAATGTGGTTTATATTTCTTTGTCCACAGTAGGTTCATGATGTAATAAGCTGTATGCAACAAAAGGTAGCTAATAGCAGAAACATAAGCCATTCCTACGCTCTGTGAACATATGAGTTCTAATGGGGGTTGGTTCGGAACATCCTTAGGAGTTGGGGCTGAAACACTAGGCCTACCTCAAAGGTGAGTCCTGATGCAGACAGAGATTAGAGAAAGCCCAAAAATCCCCTAGACAAGAGTCACCTACAGAAATCAGGAAGGCGGGCCAAGATGGCGGAATACCCAGACGCTTCTGGTGATCCCTCTTACAACAAAGACCTGAAAAAAACACAAGTGAAATGATTATATTTATGACAAGCTAGGCCCTGAATATCAAAGGTGAAGATAGAAAATGGACTGAGTGGCAGTGGGAGGGAGAGAGAGTTCAGAAGTGGAAAGGAGTTGTCAGACCTGAATCGCCGGGATCCCTCAAGCACCATACCCAGGAGCGGCGATGGGGGGCTGGTAGTAGTGTTCGGATGTGGTTTCCTCAGGGAGAAGCAGACAGCTGCACAGCCTACTCACACCTCCAGAACCAGAGAAGAACAGTACTCTTGGCAAAAGCTAAGTATTTGCGTATATTTTAAAGCGCCCCCAGCTCCAAAGCAGGCTTCAATGGCTTTTGATTTCCCTGGGCCTGAGGGAGGCCCTATTTACTGCCCTAAGCCATCCTCCCAGCCTTGGAGTAGGAATAAATACACAACTAGGGGAAAAGATAATTTGCCAGCTCCACTAACCAGGGGAGCTCAGGACAGAAATGGCTTCTGTCCAGGCATAAACGGTCCATGGACTTTGAATACCTTCCCCCCCACATGGTCCTGTGTAGGCCTATTTCAGGAGAATAGACCCTTGTTGGCAGACTGCAACAGTTTCAACTGTGTGGTAAAGAGGTGGGTGTTTGATATTTGACACCGCTTTGCCTATTAAAAAGGGTCCTCACCTACCCACATCAGGGGTATAATGACTGTTGGCTCCATTCAGGTCACCCAGCCACCCGTGACAGAGGCCCAAGGATACCTGGTGCCTCCCAGTCCTTACAACCAAAACCACTGTGTGCCCAAGGTCTGTCTGCAGAACCCACCCACCTGTACGCTCTAGGAAACAGGTACACGCTTTCCTCACAGACACGAGGGGGATGGTTCTCAGCCCCCTGCGTTATTCAAAGCATGGCCCCCCGCTGCAACAAGATACTGGTGCCTACACCAATCACCCCTACCCCTCTAAGACCAGAGGACAGGGTCTGTACTACACACTTGATGATCAGCCACCTGGACACCTGAGCTGAATTCACACAAGAAAAGTGAATGGACTCTTAGACTGATATACCTGATAATAGCTCTAGCCATCTGGTGACAAGGCATCAGATCTTCAAAGGTGAAAATAATCAGACCAGCTCACTCAAGCAACCCATTTGGGCATATCAAAACAAAACAAAACAATACACCAGGATACAGTGAGCAAACATGAAATAAACTAATACAGTAACTTATAGATGGCTCAGAGACAACAGTCAATACGAAGTCACATAAAGAAACAGACCATGATTGCCTCAACAAGCTCTCAAAGCAAAGAATCAGTGGATCTTCTGGATGAAGGTGCCTTCCTGGAATTACCAGATGCAGAATTCAAAAGATTAATATACAGAATTCTTCAACACATCAGGACCAATTTAGGAAGGAGATCAGGCAATACACAGAACAAGTCAAGGAACACATAGATAAAATAGTTGAAGAAATTAAAAAGGTTATTCAAGAACATAAGGAAAAATTTAATTAGCTGCAAGAATCCATAGAGAGAGAGCTATCAAAAATCCAGAAGATAAACAATAAAATTACAGAAGTAGACAATTCAATAGAAAGTCAGAGGAGCAGAACTGAGCAAGTGGAAGGCAGACTTAGTGAGCTCGAAGATAAAGCACTTGGCATCAATATATCTGAAGAAAAATCAGGTAAAAGAAATTTAAAAAATGAAGAAATCTTAAGAATCATGTGGGACTCTATGAAGAGAAATAACCTACGAGTGACTGGAGTACCAGAACAGGGAGCGACAACAGAAAACACAGAGAGAATTGTTGAAGACTTGTTAGAAGAAAACTTCCCTGATATTGTGAAAGATGAGAAGATATCTATCCAAGATGCTCATCAAACTCCACGTAAGGTAGATGTTAAAAGAAGGTCACCAAGACATATTATACTCAAACTTGAAAAAACGAAAGATAGAGAATTTTAAGAGCAGCTAGGGATAAATGAAAAGTCACCTACAAAGGAGAGTCAATAAGAATAAGCTTGGACTGCTCAGCAGAAACCATGCAGGTAAGAAGGCAATGGGATGACTTATATAAAGCATTGAAGGAAAAAAAATTACCAGCCAAGAATCATATATCCAGCAAAACTGTCTCTCAAATATGAAGGTGAAATTAGGACATTTCCAGATAAACAGAAGTTTAGGGAATACATAAAAACCAAACCAAAACTACAGGAAATACTAAAGGGAGCTCTTTGGTTAGAAGATCAATAATACCAGGTACCAACCAAAAACTACAACACTGGACAGAGCAATCAGATGTCAACTCAAACAGGGAAATCACAAAAATAAATCAAGATAAAAAAACACTCAAAACAGGGAAAAAGCATTGCTATTACTTAAAAAAAAAGACAACATTAAAACAATAAAAAGGGACTAAGAAATGTAGTCATATATCTTTTAAATGGAGAGGAAGGCAAGGGGATATAAAGAAAGAAAAGATAGGTTTAAACTTAGAAAAATAGGGGTAAATATTAAGGTAACCACAAAGGAGACTATCGCACTCATCAAAATAAAATACAAGAAAAAATACTCAGCAGAAACAAAATCAACAACAAATAAGAGGAAAAGATGATCCATAAACTACTCAGCACAAAAGAATTAAGTGGGAAAAAGAAACTGTCAACAACACACAAAAAAAAGACATAAAAATGACAGTACTAAACTCATAAAACCTGTCTATAATTATGCTGAATGTAAATGGACTAAGTACACCAATAAAGAGACAGAGTGGGAGAATGCATTAAAAAAACATGATCCGTCTATATGCTGACTACAAGACACACACCTTAGACTTAGAGACACAAACAAAAACTCAAAGGATAGAATAAAAGCTATTAGGCAAACAACAACCAAAGAAGAGCACGAGTGGCAGTATTAATTTCCGACAAAATAGACTTTAAAGTTAAATCCACCACAAAGGACAAAGAAGGACACTATATAATGATTAAAGGGACAACATACCAGGAGGATATAACCATATTAAATATTTATGCACCCAGTGACAGGGCTGCATGATACATGAAAAAAAACTCTAACAGCATTGAAAGTGAGACAGACAGCTCCACAATTATAGTAGGAAACTTCAACACACCACTTTCGGCAAAGGACAGGTCATCCAGGAAGAAGCTCAATAAAGATACAGAAGACCTAAATGCCACAGTCAAACAACTTGACCTCACAGGCATATACAGAACATTCCACCCAACGGGAGCCAAGGATACTTTCCTTTCTAGTGCACACAGAACATTTTCTAGAATAGGACACATATTAGGTCATAAAGCAAGCCTGAGCAGAATCCAAAATATCGAAATATTACAAAGCATCTTCTCTGACCATAAGGCCATAAAAGTAGAAATTAATAACAGAAAAAGCAGGGAAAACAAATCAAAACACTTGGAAACTGAAAAATACCCTGCTCGAAAAAGACCGGGTTATAGAAAACACTAAGGATAAAGATAAAGAAATTCATGCAATCCAATGAGAATGAAACACTTCCTATCAGGATCTTTGGGACACAGTGAAAGCAGTGCTCAGAGGTCAGTTTATATTCATAAATGCACACATACAAAAAGAAGAAAGGGCCAAAATCCAAGAATTATCCCTACAACTTGAACAAACAGAAAGAGAGCAATGAAAGAAACCCTCAGGCACCAGAAGAAAGCAAATAATAAAATTGGAGCAGAATTAAATGAAACAGAAAACAGAAAAAACAACTGAAAGAGTTAACAAGACCAAAAGCTGGTTCTTTGAAAAAAATCAACAAAATTGATAAAACATTGGCTAAGCTCACAAAAGAAAAACAGGAGAGGAAGCAAATAATCCAAGTAAGAAATGAGATGGGCAATATTAAACAGACCCAAATGAAATTAAAAGAATCATATCAGACTACTATGAAAAATTGTACTCTAAAAAATTTGAAAACCTAGAAGAAATGGATGAATTCCTAGAAACACACTACCTACCTAAATTAACCCAAACAGAGGTAGAACTAAATAGACCCATAACAAAAGAAGTGATTGAAAAGGTAATCAAAAAACTCCTAACAAAAAAAAGCCCTGGCCCTGATGGCTTCACTGGAGAGTCCTACCAAACTTTCAGATGAGAGTTAACACCACTACTACTAAAGGTATTTCAGAGCATAGAAAAGGACAGAATACTCCAAAACTAATTCTACAAAACCAGCATATCCCTGATACCAAAACGAGGTAAAGACTCCACAAAGAAAATTACAGACCTATATCCCTCATGAACTTAGATGCTAAAATCCTCAACAAAATTCTAGCCAACAGAATTCAACAACATATCAAATAAATAATTCACCATGACCAAGTGGGATTCATACCAGGTATGCAGGGATGGTTCAACATTAGAAAAACAATGTAATTCTTCATATAAATAATAGACAAGAATCACATGATTTTATCAATTGATGCAGAAAAGGTGTTTGACAAAGTTCAACATCCATTGATGATAGAACCTCTCAGTAAAATAGGAATAGAAGGAAAACTCCTCAACATAATAAAGGGCATTTATACAAAGCCAACAGCCAACATCATCCTAAATGGAGAGAGTCTGAAAGCATTCCCCTCAAAATCAGGAACCAGACAAGGATGCCCTTTATCACCACTCTTGTTCAACATTGTACTGGAGGTCCTAGCCAGAGCAATTAGGCTAGATAAAGAAATAAAGGGCATCCAGATTGGTAACAAAGAAGTAAAAGTAACTCCATTTGCAAATGATATGATCTTATACATAGAAAACCCTAAAGAATCCTCAAGAAAACTAAAACTAATAGAAGAGTTCTGCAGAGTATCGGGATACGAGATAAACATACAAAAATCAGTTGGATTCCTCCATACCAACTAAAAGAACATCGAGGAGGAAATCATGAAATCAATACCATTTACAGTAGCCCCCAAGAATATAAAATACTTAGAAGTAAATCTTACCAGAGATGTAAAAGACCTGTACAAAGAAAACTGTAAGACACTACTGCAAGAAACCAAAAGAGGCCTACATAAATGGAAAAACATTCCTTGCTCATGGATAGAAAGACAATATTGTAAAAATGCCTATTCCACCAAAAGTGATCTATAGATACAATGCGATTCCGATCCAAAGACACTTTTTAAAGAGACGGAAAAACAAATCACCAACTTCATATGGAAGGGAAAGAGTCCCTGGATAAGTAAAACAGTGCTGAAAAAAAGAAGAACAAAGTGGGAGGCCTCACTCTACCTGATTTTAGAACCTATTATACCACCACAGTAGTCCAAACAGCCTGGTACTGGTGCAACAACAGATACATGAACCAATGGAAGAGAACTGAGAATCCAGACATAAATCCATACATATATGAGCAGCTGATATTTGACAAAGGCCTAAAGTCAGTTAAATGGGGAAAAGACATCTCTTTAACAAATGGTGCTGGCATATCTGGATACCCAACTGCAAAAAAAAAGAAACAAGACCAATACCTCACACCATGCATAAAAACTAACTCAAAATGGATCAAAGACCTAAATATAAAATCTAAAATTATAAAAATCATGGAAAAAAAAATAGGGACAACACTAGGAGCCCTAATACATGGCACAAACAGTATATAAAACATTATTAAGAATGCAGAAGAAAAACTAGATAACTGGGAACTCCTAAAAACCAAACACCTATGCTCATCTAAAGACTTCACCAAAAGAGTAAAAAGACTACCTACAGACTGGGAAAAAGTTTTTAGCTTTGACATTTCCAATCAACGTCTGATCTCTAAAATCTACATGATACTGCAAAAACTCAACTGCAAAATGACAAATAATCCAGTTAAAAAATGGGCAAAAGATATGAACAGACACTTCACTAAAGAAGACACCCAGGTATCTAACAGATACATGAAGAAATGCTCACAATTATTAGTCATTAGAGAAATGCAAATCAAAACTACAATGAGATTCCATCTCACTCCAACAAGGCTGCCATTAATCCAAAAAACACAAATAATAAATGTTGGAGAGGTTGCAGAGAGACTGGAAGAACACTTATACACTGCTGGTAGGAATGTAAAATGGTACAACCACTTTGGGAATCGATTTGGCACTTCCTTAAATAACTAGAAATAGAATTACCACAGGATCCAGCAATCCCACTCTTTGGAATATATCCTAGAGAATTAAGAGCCTTTACACAAACAGATATATGCACACCTATGTTCATTGCAGCACTGTTTACAATAGCAAAAAGGTGGAAGCAAAAAAGGTGCCCACCAACAGATGGATAAATAAATCATGGTATAGTCACACAATGGAACACTATGCATTGATAAAGAACAATGATGAATCCTTGAGACATTTCAAGACATGGAGGAATCTGGAAGGCATTACGCTGAGGGAAATTAGTCAGCTGCAAAAGGGCAAATATTGTATTAGACCACTTACCATAACTGGATAAATAATTTAAACAGAGAAGAAAATATTCTTTGACAGTTATGAGGGGGGGAGGGAGGGAGAGTTTTCACTAGATAGTAGATAAGAGTTATTTTAGGTGAAGAGAAAGACAACACACCATACAGGTGAGGGCTGCAAAACTGGACTAACTAAAAGCAAAGAAGTTTCCTGAATAAACAGAATGCTTCGAAGGCCAGCATAGCAGGGGCGGGGGTTTGGTGACCATGGATTCAAGGGACATCTAAGTCAACTGGCATAATAAAAGCTATTGAGAAAACATTCTGCATCCCACTTTGGGGATCAGACTTCTGGGGTCTTAAATGCTAGCAAGTGACCATCTAAGATGCATCAACGGGTGTCAACACACCTGGAGCAAAGGAGAATGATGAACGTCAAAGACACAAGGTAATTATGAGCCCAAGAGACAGAAAGCACCACATAAACCAGAAACTGCATCAGCCTGAGACAAGAAGAGCTAGATGGTGCCTGGCTACAACCGATGACTGTCCTGACAGGGAGCGCAATGGAGAGCCCCTGAGGGATCAGGAGAGCAGTGGGATGCAGACCTCAAATTCTCATAAAGAGACCAGACTTAATGGTCTGACTGAGACTAGAAGGACCCCAGAGGTCATGGTCCACAGACCTTCTGTTAGCCCAAGACAGGAACCATTCCCAAGGCCAACTCTTCAGACAGGGACTGGACTGGTCTATGGGATAGAAAATGATACTGGTGGAGCTTCTTGGATCAAGTAGACACATGAGACTATGTGGGCAGCTCCTGTCTGGAGGGGAGATGAGAGGGCAGAGGCAGTCAGAAGCTGGACAAATGGACATGAAAATAGAGAGTGGAGGGAAGCAGTGTGCTGTCTCATTACGGGGAGAGCAATTAGGAGTATACAGCAAGGTATATATAAATTTTTGTATGAGAGACTAACTTGATCTGTGAACTTGCACCTGAAGCACAATAAAAATTTTTTTAAAAAAAGTTATGTGAAGAATACTGATGATATTGAGGTGGAAATTTTAGATCTGAGATTATTGTGGCTGAAAGTAAAGAATGGGCAAGTAAAAAAAAAAAAGGAAATCAGGAAGGTCTTCTAAAAAGCTAAATCCTTTAGAGCACAGCTGGGCAACAGGCACTTAGTTTTTTCACATTTATTGCTCAGAAACAGCTACAAATTAAAAGGTAAGGGCCTCAGTGCTGCTTTTTCTTTTTTGTTTTTAAGAAACATATTTATTATTTTACAATATAGGGTCACTAGGATTCGGTTTTCTTGGTATTTGTAAATCAGAAAATGGGTCTATCGGGCTAAAATCAAGGTGTTGGATGCTCTAGGGAAAAATTCATTTCCTTGCCTTTTCCAGGCTTGCAAAGGTCACCTACATCCTTGGCTTGTGGCCCTTTTCACTAGCAATAACAGACAGTCCTTCTGAAGTGAGGATGCTATCCCTCTGGTTCTCACTCTTATGCTTTCCTCTTCCACATTTTTTAACTTGTGTTTTAGGTGAAAGTTTCTCATTCAAAAATTTATACACAAATTGTTTTGTGACACTGGTTGCAATCTACTCAATGTGCCAACATTCTCCCCCTTTCCCTTTACACCCTGGGTTCCCCAAGGGCATTTGTCCACATTTCCTGTCCCTTCGTGCCATCTCACCTTTGCTTTTGGGCAGGTGTTGCCCATTTGGTCTCGTATACTTGATTAAACTAAGCACATTCCTCACGTGTGCTGTTGTTTGTTTTACAGGCCTGTCTAATCTTCGGCTGAAAGGTGGACTTCAGAAGTGGCTTCAGTACTGAGCTAGCAGGGTGTCTGGGGGCACTAGTCTCGGGGATTCCTCCAGTCTCTGTCTGACCAGTAAGCCTTGTCTTTTTTGTGAATTTGAATTTTGTTTTACATTTTTATCCCTCTATTGTGATTCCTGTCAGAATGGTCAGTGGTGGTAGCCAGGCACCATCTCGTTCTCCTGGGCTTAGGCTGGTGGAGACTGTGGTTCACACGGTCCATTATTCCTTTGGACTAATATTTTCCTTGTGTCTTTGTTTTCTTCACTCTCCTTTGCTCTGAAAGTGATGGGACCAATAGATGGGACCATGAGTAAGCTTTTAAGACCCCAGATGCTACTCACCAAAGTAGGATACAGATTTTGTTCTTTATGAATTATGTTATTGACCTAGATGTCCCCTGAGGCCATGGTCCCCAGCCCTCAGCCCCAATAACTGGGTTCCTCAAGGTGTCCGTTTATGCCTAGGCAACTTCTGTGGTCAGACTGTCTTTCCTTTCACCAAAGTTAACATTTGTCTATCATCTAGTTAATGATTCCCCCTCCCCAACCCTTTCCACCCTCATAATCATGAACTTTTTTTTTTTTTTTAATGTGTAAACCTTTTCTTGGGTTTTTGTATTAGTGGTCTCATACATTATTTGTCCTTTTGTAATTGACTTATTTCCCTCAGCGTAATGCCCTCCAGATTCATTCATGTTGTGAGATGTTTTGCGGATTCATCATTGTACTTTATTGCTGCAGAGTATTCCACTGTGTGTGTATACCATGATTTGTTTACGGAGCCGCCACATCGTTTTCCATTGTGGTTATGCCATTTTACATTTCCACCAGCAGTGCATGAGAGTTCTAATCTCCCGCAACCTTGCCAAAATTTGTTATTTTCTGTTGTTTTTTTTTTTTTTTTTAACTGTGCCAGTAATGTCGGGGTGAGATGGTATCTCGTTGTACATTTGATTTGCATTTCGTTACAGCAGCCCTGGTGGCACAGTGGTTAAGAGCTCGGCTGCTAACCAAAAGGCTGGCAGTTCGAATCAACCAGCCTCTCCTTGGAAACCCTATGAGGAAGTTCTGCTCTGTCCTATAGGATCATGAACTTGTTTTTTGGGTAATGGCTAAAGATTGCAAGCATTTCTTCATATGACTGTTAGCTGCTTGAATGTCTTCTTTGGTGAAGTGTCTGTTCATAACCTTGGTCCATTTTTTAATAGGATTATTTGTCTTTTTATGAATGAGGTGTTAAAGTAGTCTATTTTAGAGATTAGACCCTTGTGGGATATGTCATAGCCAAAATTTTTCTCCCAGTCTGTAGGTTCTCTCTTTACTCCTTTGGTGAAGTCTTTTGATGAGTGTAAGTGTCTAATTTTTAGGCTCTCCCAGGTATCTACTTTATCTTCTCGTGTTTGTGAATTGTTAGTTATGGTTTGTATTGAATTTATGCCATGTATTAGGGCCCCTGGCATTGTCCCTATTTTTTCCTTCCATGATCTTTATCGTTTGAGGTTTTATATTTAGGTATTTGATCCATTTTGAGTTAGTTTTTGTGTATGGTATGAGGTATGGGTCCTGTTTCATTTTTTTACAGTTGGGCATCCAGTCTTGCTAGCACCACTTGTTAAAAAGACAGTCTTTTTCTCAATTTAGTGGACTTTGGTCCTTTGTCAAAGATCAGCAGACCATAGATGGATGGACTCTCAAGTCTGTTCCATTGGTCTATGTGTCTGTCATTGTACCAGTACCAGGCTGTTTTGACAACCATGGCTGTAGAGTGAGACCTCCAACTTTTTTCTTTTAAAAAAAGCTTTGTTTACCCGGGGCCCCTTTCCTTTCCATGTAAAGTTGGTGATTAGTATTTCAATATCGTTAAAGGATGCTGTTGGTATTTGGATCCAGATTGCATTGTATCTGTGCATCATTTTGGGCAGAAGTGACATTTTCATGATGTTGAGTCTTCCTGTCCATGAGAATGATATGTTTTTCCATTTATGAGGGTTTCTTGCAATACTAGTTTTGTAGTTTTCTTTGTACAGATCTTTTACATCCCTGATTAAATTTACTCCTAAGTATTTTATCTTTTTAGAGGCTATTATAAATGATATTGTTTTCCTGATTTCCTTTTCGAAGTTCTCATTATTGCTGTATAGGAATCCAGCTGATTTTTGAATGGTGATCTTATATTCTGCTAATCTGAATACTCTTGTATTCTGCTAATTTTTCCGCTAGTTCCATAATCTTTGGGGTTCTCTATATAGGATCACATAATCTGCAAATATGGATAGTTTTACTTTCTCCTTTCCAATCTGGATGCCCTTTCTTTAACCTGCTTTATTGCTCTAGCTGGAACTTCCAGCACAATGTTAAAAAGGAGTGGTGATAAAGGGCATCCTTGTCTTGTTCCTGTTCTCAGGGGGAATGCTTTCAACTTTTCTGTTAAAAATGATATTAACTATTGGTTTTGTATAGATTCCCTTTATGATACTGAGGAATTTCCCTTCTATTCCTATCATGCTGAAAGTTTTTATCAGGAATGGATGTTGGATTTTATCAAATGCCTTTTCTGCATCGATTGAAATGATCATGCGATTCTTTTCTTTTTTTCTACTTATGTGGTGGATTACAATTGATTGATTTTTTAATGTTGGACCATCCCTGCATACGTGGTATGAATCCCACTTGATCATGGTGTATTATTTTTTTGATACGTTTAATTCTATTGGCTAGAATTTTGTTGAGAATTTTTGTATCTATATTGATGAGAGATACTGGTCTGTAATTCTTTTTTTTTTTTCGGATGTTGTCTTTGCCTAGTTTTGGTACCAGGGTTGTGTTGGTTTCATAGAATGAATTCAGGAGTATTCCTTCCTTTTCTATGTTCTGAAATAGTTTGAGTAGTACTAATGCCAACTCTTCTCTGAATGTTTGGTAGAATTCTCCAGGGAAGCCTTCCAGGGTGGGCTTTTGGTTTGTTTGTTTGTTTGGGGTTTTTTTTTTTTAATTATTTCTTCAATGTCTTCTCTTGTTATAGGTTTGTTCAGATTTTCCCTTTCAGTTTGTGCTATTTTAGGTAGATAATGTGTTTTTCTTAGGAACTAAGTAACTAAGAAGAATGTAAAAAGTTTGTGACTATTACTCATTATTTGAATATATTGGGAAACCCTGGTAGCAGAGTAGTTAAGATCTATGGCTGGTAACCAAAAGGTCCGCAGTTCAAATCCACCAGGCGCTCCTTGGAAAACCCTGTGGAGCAGTTCTACTCTGTCCTGTAGGGTTGCTGTGAGTTAGAATCGACTTGATGGCAGCAGTTTGATTTTCGGTTTTTAACATGTTTCTAAGAATTTGTTCATTTCCTCTAGGTTCTCAAATTTGTTGGAGTACAATTTTTCATAGCATTCTGTTACGATCCTTTTTCAGCTGGGTCTGTTTTAACATTCCGCGTTTCATTTATGTCGGTTATTTGAGTCCTCTCCTGTTTTTCATTTGTCAGTTTGGCCAATGGTTTGCCGATTTTATTTATCTTTTCAAAGAGCCAATTTTCAGTCTTGTTGATTCTTTCTACTCTTTTTCTGTTCTCTATTTCATTTATTTCTGCTCTAATCTTTATTATTTCCTTTCTTCTGGTGGCTGTGGGCTTCTTCTGTTATTTAGTGCTGCTTCTGCAAACTGCACACAGGTTTCTTCCTGGATTAAGTTCATAGGAAAGACTTAGTACTTTAAGTTTCCTGTGGTGGGGTATTTGCTTCCTCTAAGTCCTTATGAATAATTTTAAAGACAGAAGCAAAGACTACACATACTCCTCACTTATCAACTATCTCGTTATCTGACACTTTGCATTTACAACAATAGTAAAAAATCTACTGTCTGACTATTATGCACATTAATGATGTACATATGGCAGTAAGGAACGCCAAGGTGCAAGAGAGTAACACTGGCTGTGATGGTTAAGGTTATGTGTCAACTTGGCTGGGCCATGATTCTCAGCGGTTTGGCAGTTATGTAATGATGTAATTTGGTAGCTATAAAATGAAGTAATATGGCAGTTGTGTAATGACACAGTCATCCTCCATTTTCACATAATGCTGATTTTCACAGAACCTATCTCTGGATCCTAACCATGTCAATAAGTGAAGAGTGGGTGTAATGACATATGTAATTTTAGAGTTCCTTGTTGTAAAGCTGTGTCCCTGTTTCTTGAAAAAATTTATTTTTTTTATTGTTCTTGTCAACAAGAACTGAAGCACTTCCAATGCCTAGCTACCCACCCCACTGCCGTCGAGTCGATTCCGACTCATATGCCTAGCAACGGGAGAATAAAGTAAGGAATGTGGCTTAGTGGATTTATTCCTGTGAAGATGAAAACATACAGTGGAACAAAGAAAGAGAAGATAATCTTAAGGCCACAGATAACTGACCTCATCTAGGTAAGAATTCCTTAAGGGAAGCCAAAAATGTATTGGAAACTCACTTGTTTGTTTCTTTACTTGCTTTTTTCCTCTTCAGTTATAATAGATGCAATTTGACTGAAGGTATTTTTTCCACATTGGTGACATTTTAAATGAAAACCAAGATTTTTGAGGGGTGGTTGTAATAGCTTGATGAAATCTTTTACATGTGCCAAAATGTTTCATCAATGTTAAGTCAGCCAAATAATCTTCTTGCCTTATAAAAATATTTTTTAAAAAAATGCTTCCTGAAGTATAGCAAAATTAGAGTACTCAGAGTTTAGTTACAATTATATGGTTATACCTACTAATGTTTTACCCATTTCCTCAAAACAAACATTAAAAATGATGTGCTTTTTATAAAGTCAGATATGAAGTTCTCAATTTTTTATGTGAAAATATTACTATTTTTAAATCCAGACAGCTATCAATAATCTGGGACTCAACTAAGTTGATATGTTTTGTGTTCATAAACAACTCCTTGACCTTGTTAAGAGGCAGGTGGTTGCTGCCACGAGGTTTGTTGTATATAGGTCATGACGGCCAACGACCAGTACGGATTCTCTTTTTTTCTGCATATTAGTTTCCCTAGTTGAAGTGAAAAGCTAGGTTACGTTTGATTTGTGATAACAATAAAGATGTGTGGTATTTAAAAGTAGGAAAACTGACCCTCAATCAACAGTAAATTACATACGTAACATTAAAGCAGCGAAGTATAGTGATGCGTTAGAGGTGAAAAGTGGGGGAGCCTTAACTAAATTACAGGGAAATTTCCATAACAGATACACTAGTAATGCTGATTTAATAACGATTTCCTGTCATGAACTATATTTATCATACACTGACTCTCTGACATGACACTGTATTTAACATTTTTGAGAGCCATGTTTTAATCAGATTAAGCTCAAGGAAACTGATAGGTATCTGTTTGGCTCTTAGCTTCAGCTTCTGTTTCTTATTTAGGCACAAGACTACTATTGCTGGAATCTTTATAAACACATTTGCTGAGATTGCAACAGGACTGTAGCTTATGTTGTGAGGTCAGAAAAATGTGTGCCAGCGGTTTTCATGATCTATGCACAGAGTGCATTACAGAATTGTTTAATAAATTAAACACAACTGATGCAAAATGTGTTCCTTTCCCCCTATGGGATTAGGTGGTTAAAAATAATTTTTATTTTTAGATTCAAAAATAATTTCTTAGGGACTAAGTAACCAAGAAGAATGTACAAAGAAACATTTGTAGACTATTACTCATTATTTGAATATATTTACATAAAACTAAAATTCTTAATAGCTTAATGTTCTTAAAATAAATTTACCTAATAAGCAATAACAACAAGCTCTTTAACAGCCATAACATTTCTGGGAGCCCTGGTGGCACAGTGGTTAAGAGCTCAGCTGCTAACCAAAAGGTCGGCAGTTCTAATCCACCAGCTGCTCCTTGGAACTTCTATGGGGCAGTTCTACTCTGTCATATAGGGTGGCTCTGAGTCAGAATCGACTCAACGGCAACGGGTGTGGTTTGGTTTTGGTTGGACATTATTTAAGAAGTACTCCAATATTATCAGTAAATACATCCAGCTGAATACATGAAAGAGCCCTGGGGGTCAAATTTCCCTCCTTTCAACTCAAACTCCTTTGAAAAAAGCGTTCCCTCGGCCAAGATTTCCCATGACAGATAATCTGATAACAACCCAATAGTGCCAAACTGAGCATTAGGTAAGGGTTAAGTCATATAGAAGTTAGATCAGTGTTAGAAGTGGAAATTAGCAAAGAAAATGTAAAAGAGAATTTAAAAAGGAAGTAAAGACTGTCCTTTAACGTTCCATTTCTCATCATATGAAAATGTTCCCAGTCTCATGTGACTACATAATACATGCAACATGCAAAGTCATTTTGTTGTGCATACAGTAACACATACTATTATCATTCACATAAATTGTCTACCTCTTCCTGATACAGATAATTATACGATAATTTCCTTAGTAAGTACCTGTGGCTTTGAAGCTTCCTCTTTAAAATATCTTAAAGCTGCTGTCGGGGATGCATGATAGACACTGATTAGCAGGCAGGATGTAATCAAGTGAACTGGTCCTAAACTAAAAACTGTTGGTAAGTGTCCCCAGAATGCTGTCAGGTAAATTTTTATGAAACATACATTATATAGGAAGAAAGAAGTAATGCTCCTCAATTGTCAATATAGGAATAGAAAAACTTCGAGACTATTAATTAATGGTTAACAGCATTTCTTCTCAAGGTTTTCTTTTAGGCATATAACACTATATTGAGTTTAAAAAGTCTAAGAAAAATTAAGTTACTATTATTACGAGTTTCGTTTTAACATCTCTAATTACTTCCAGTCCACATTCTTTCTATTTAATATTGATAAAATATTTCAAGAACAATTTAAAGGCTGGGTTTCAGGTGGGCAGAATAAATACACTATGTTTATAAGCAAAGATATACTTTTAAACCAACTTTTAAATTTTTGCTGTATCTTTCAACATTTGTTTGAAATCCTTACAAGATATTCATCTATTTGTGGCATCATATAGGTCTGTCTCCCCATCTGTCTATGTTTTTCATGAAGACTAGTATCTGGTACAATTTTTTTTTTCTTCTCTTCCCCACTTTAGTAGCTATTCATTGGCCCAGTACTATGCCATTCTGAATTACTTGTCCGACAGCTTTTATCAATTATTTTTTAATAAAACACAAGCTTTCTCTTAGAGAACAGGGGACAAGTAATCAATGTATTTAATTTTGACTAAATTCAACTCTGCATGGTTAGAAAATTAATGTCATCAAAATCTATTATTGTCACAATAAATACTTACATGGCAGCATGATATAATACTAAAATCTAAAGGACTGAATTTTCTAGGAGTAACATATACCTATATGATGATTCATCGCAGCCCTTCAGCCTTATCTTCCCCAAAGTAACCTTACATGACACAGGCAGATCTGCTAAGGAATTCACATTTTGCACGTATGGACATATTGCAGAATCCTTCTTAACAGGATATCCTGACAACACATCCCCCCCTACTCTCCACTGACTCTAGCACAGGCTCATCTGGTTTGACTAAAATCATTGCATTATTTGGCAGTGGTTTCTTCATACGTGGCACTTAGAGCTCATTGAAGCTCAAACAGAACAGGAAATGCAAATCATGCAAACCACCCTCACGAGGGCAACGTACAGTGGCGTGATTGAGCGGCAGTACGTACGGCTCGTGGCTGACCACATGAAAGGAGCCATTTAAAGACCAGATGAGCGAAAGCTGGGATAAGTTAGAGAGTATGTGTGAGCTTCAAAGCTGGCGGAATAGCATCTTTATTTAAAATAGACGAGCATTTTTTTAATTTTTTTTTTATTAATAGCACCTGCCTCAAGTTCTTTACAAATAAGGAAGTATATGGAGGTAGGGTAAGTTAAACATGCACCATACTGAATATAAGTGGGCCAACCCTTCTTTCTTTTAATACTCGGGCATGATAGGAAAGTAAGATTTTATACAAGTGTTAACAATTATAGGAAATGATTTCTTTCAGTGAGTTAAAAAAAAAAAGATAATCTAGCAATACCCTACATTATTCACCATAACTTCTACAGTGTCACTTTCATTGCCACATGGTAATAAAATTAGTTCCCCCAACAAAAAGTAAGGAGTTGTAAATACCCCCCAAAAAACCCAAACCCATTGCTGTTGAGTTGATTCCAACTCACAGTGACCCTATAGGACGGAGTAGACCTGCCCCATAGAGTTTCCAAGGAGCACCTGGTGGATTCGAACTGCCAACCTTTTGGTTAGCTTACGTAGCTCTTAACCAAAACGCCACCAGGATTTCTAAGGAGCTATAATGCTTAGGAATTCTTGAACAAAAGCCCTAGGTAAAAGAGCAATATGGAATCTGCTAGTAAAAGAATGTTTGAACAAGGCTAATAGAGTAACTAGAGGCAGAAAAATGACTATAGGAAATTTTTTTTCTTTTGGAAAAAATGATTATTTTTTAGATGTTTCTAATTTACCACTAAGTAAAGAAAATGTGACTGAGAGAATAAATGCAATAACTTAAAATTAAAAAACATTCAGTCTTTTATGTTTGTTTAGCATTTTAAATTATTTCCCAAAGCCCTTTAAATATGTTATTTCATTTGCATATAGGTTTGAAAGCATCAGGACTCCACAAAAGCACAGGCTTCCTTGGCCCCTTACCATTATAGCTAAAAGTTTAAACAACTGGATGAGGATGTCAGAAGTTTAAAATGGTCCAGGAATTAGAAAATCTACCCACAAACATTTACATGATACTTGACTCATCTCTGAAATTAAAGTTTTCTGATCTGTAAAAACGGTGCTATCCAACTTGACTAAACCCAAAGTAAAGAAATTTCCTGAATACAATGGAATGCTTTGAAGGCCAGAGCAGCAGGGACAGGGGTCTGGAGATCATGGTTTCAGGGGACATCTAGGTCAACTGGCATAACAAAATGTATTAAAAAAACGTTCTGCATCCGACTTCGGTGAGTGGCATCTGGGGTCTTAAATGCTAGCAAACGGCCATCTTATAGATGCATCACCTGGTCTCAACTCACCTAAAGCAAAGGAGAATGAAGAACACCAAAGACATAAGGTAAAGATGACCCCAAAAGATGGAAATGGCTGCATAAAACAGAGACTACATCAGACTGAACTAGATGGTGCCTGGCTACCAAGGATGACTGCCTTGAAAGGGAACACAATAGAGACTCTCTGATGGAACAGGAGAACAGTGGGATGCAGATCTCAAATTCTCGTAAAAAGACCAGACTTAATGGCCTAACTGAGACTAGAGGGACCCCAGAGGTCATGGTTCCCGGACCCTCTGTTAGCCCAAGACTGGAACCATTCCTGAAGCCAGCTCTTCACACAGGGATTGGACTGGACTATAAGACAGAAAATGATACTGGTGAGGGGTGAGCTTCTTGGCTCAAGTAGACTTATGAGACCATGTGGGCAGCTCCTATCTGGAGGCGAGATGAGAAGCCAGAGGGGAACAGGAGCTGGTTGAATGGACATGGGGAATACACAGTAGAGAGGAGGAGTCTGCTGTCTTATTAGGGGGACAGCAACTAGGAAAACACAGCAAGGTCTGTATAAGATTTTGTATGAGAGGCTGACTTGATTTGTAAACTTTCACTTAAAGCACAAAAAAAAAAAAAAAAAAAAATGGTGCTATCACCACTTTTCCTGATCATCACATACTGTCACTGGAAAGAACAAATGATCTAGTATGTAAGAAAAGAGGGCAGTGCTATGCAAATGTAAAGAAATCCTTTAACATTTATGAGACACTAATATTGTGCCAAGGAGCCCTGGTGGCACAGTCATTCAGTGCTCGGCTGGTAACCAAAAGGTCAGCAGTTCAAACCCGCCAGCTGAGCAATGGGAAAAAGATGTGGCAATCTGCTTCCATAAAGATTACAGCCTTGGAAATCCTATGCGGCAGAGTTCTATTCTGTTCTATAGGGTTGCTGTGAGTGGGAATTGACAGCAACGGGTTTGGTTTTTTCAGTATTGTGTCAGTTACCCTATTAGACTGCTGATATAAACTGTCTCATCTGAATAAATTTCACCTTCACAGTAAGACTGTAAGGTGGGTATTATTATTCCCATTTTCAGAGATGAAAAAACTGAGGCTCAAAAATATTATGTGATTTCTCCAAAGTAAAACAGCTAATAAATGGCAAAGCTGAGGGTAAGTATAGCAAGCCATACATGGATCTATAGTCATATGTTTCATGATTATCCACTGCAGTTTGCGTAACTATTGATTAGTTATTTTTAAGGAGCAATTCAATGCTAATACCCTAAAAAGTTGAATTAAATAATGTCAAAGTTCTTTAACTTCGCCATCAAACACACCAGTGAGAAACCTTAGATATTTCATATTTTGAATTGGCCACATAAATCCATCATGTCCACTTCTTTCATAATTTATCCTAAACATGGGTAATGGATACCCTGATTGACAATCAGTTGTTGTTTGTTAGCTGCCATTGAGTCAGCCCCCTGACTCATGGTGGCCCTATGCACAGTGGGACCAAACCATTGTCATCCATAGGGTTTTCACTGTCTGATTTTTGGAAACAGATGGTCAGGCCTTTCTTCCCAATCTGTCTGGAAAATCTGGTGACACTTGTTCAGCATCATAGCAACTAACAGATGAGTGACAGCCGCACTTGAGGTATATCAGCTAGGACTAGAAGCCAGATCTCATGCATGGAATACGAGAATTCTACCACTCAACCACTACTGCCCTCTTTGACAATCAGAAATGTTGCTGATAACCATAACCTCCTCCAAAGTTCCTAGAGACACTGCCTTAAAATTTTAAACTTTGGTGTTAGGAAACTCTGCCTGGTTGCAGTAGGAAGTGGCAACTTTAAAGACTTGTGGATTGCCAACTACTGTCCTTTCCAAGCCAAGGAACGCCACTTGCATATACAGCCACTAACAAGCAAGGCTTAATTGTTTGTTTTTCATTTTAGATCACTTGTAAAAGCCTGAGGGAGACAAAACGGTTAGATTATTTTAAAACAAAGTAAAACATAACCTGTGAGTTTGTAATTGCTGGTATTTATGAAAAGGAAAGGCTATACCTATAAGGAAGATATCGCACAGAAAAGGACAGACAGTTGTATACATACAAGTGGGAAGCAGGCAGCATAATTGTGCCAGTACAGTAGCAGAGCAACCAGTACATGAAAAAAGTTAGTTATAGAAGCTACCCGACAGGAAGTATTCAGATCAGTTCAGATATGATATTCATTCATAGCCAGAAAAATCCATCAAGTAGCTGAAGCTATGACAAGAACAGAAGAGGATCAGGCAGTACTGTACTGAAGTACACCATCTACTCTCATCCTTCAAAGGCATCAAAGATCCTGCTGGAGACACACAATCTTAATCCATCTACAGGAAATGTGAGGTATGGAAATGATGCTCGAATCTGAATATTAGAGATTTGAGTGCCACCACTTATATCATCTCCTGCTTAATAAGAGGAACAGATACAAAAACCAGGCACTGAGGAACCACAGGTTCAAGGATTTCAAAGACTGCAACTGTAAAGGGTGGAAGTCCCTTCTTGTAAAACAAATTTAAAGTTGTATTCTGAAAGGGAGCAAGGATGTGGACTGAGCATGCAAACCCATAGATGTGAAAAAAACTTTCACAGGTTAAGACCAAACTAATACGTGGATCTGTGCGTGGGATTTGTTCATATTTAGTTTTGAATGAGGAGGGTACAGTTCATTCCTCTTCAAATTCCCCATGACAACTCCGAACAATCCCACTGTCAGGCTCTCCAGCAGGAAATCAACGGCAAACCTGTCTTTCCCCATCTGCTTTTAGTGGCAAGAAACAACATTATTGATTAATTGTATCATCCCTTGCCTTTTTCTTTAAATTACTTCAAGTTCTTTCAGTATTTACTTTCAAGCCTGTTATTGATTTTTTTATCCATGTCCTCCAGGTGCTATCAAAATTTGCCACATTAGATTCACTTCATAAAATTCCAAACTAAACACTCAGGAACCTGAAATGTCATCATCTACCTCTGACTTTCAACAACGCAGTTAACCTCTTCAGACCTCCGTTTCCTCAGCTGTAAAATGACAGCAGTTTGATTAGAAGAACTCTAAAGTCCTAACTATGTTAATATCTGTCATATCACCTAAATGTCAGGTATTATTATCCAAAGGCACTTATTTATAAGAAAAAAAAGGAAATTATCACAGAAAAGACTCTATACTAGGGGGTAAATGATGAACATTTTATCCATATACCCATAATTAACTGTCTTTGTGATCTTGGTCAAATCATTCAAACTTTTTACTGACTTATCTATAAACTAAAGATAAAACATCACACGGAAGGACTGGGTTATGTGATTTCTTAGTTTCTTCTAGTTCCGGAATTAATGATTATATTAAGGCTTTACTGCATGTACCTAACGGTACCAGGCAGAGTGCTTTATTTAAGAAAATTTACTGAAGCCCTAGAAAATAGGGGGAACCATATTACACACCAAATTCTAGGATTTTGGTCAAAGATTCTTCTATTCTATGATGGTCACGCCAGTACAGCAAGAGATAGCCAGACAAATAAGAAAGTTGTTTGAAGTATTTCAAGAAATACGTTGTCTTAGTAAAACGAAAAGGCTGGCGACACCTAACTTTTTTTTTTTTTTTAATTTAAGCTTTCATGACACTGAAAAGTAGTGACTCTCAAGGGGATAAGCCACAAGCAACTCTCTTAACCAACTCTACCACTAATTTGCTGTATGACAATAGACAAAACCATTTGACTTCTAAACATGCCAGTTTCCTTTTCTATAAAGTGAGATTTAATGTACTAATCTATCATAAAAGCATGCAAACAAAATTGCATTATGCTGAACCCCTTTGTAAATGGTAAGCATAGCGTATGTATGAGTGTGTGCATATGCACGTGCGTGCGTATGTGTGTGCAGGATTTAGAGGTGTGAAAACTGGGAATGGGGACTGACAGTTATAATACTATTATTTGGTAAAACTTATTTTTATAACAGACATAAAGCGTTACTTTATTTGTTGCACAGATAACAACCCAGAAAGAACATGCCAAAACTTAAAAAAAAAAAAGGAAGATTTTTATAATAGCAACTTTCTGACACTGCAAAGAGTAACTACGTACACCATGTTTCTATCCCACCTCTAGATCAAAGCATAGTCAGCTATCCCCCCCAAAATTTCATCTCAATATAAATCACTCAAATCATGAAAAGCATAAAAACGCAATATTTGTGAAAAAATTGTTGTTGACCTTACTAAAAAATAATGAAAATTACTAATACAAAGCAACAATCTGTCCAATTAGTATTTTCTTTAATCAGCAAGAACCCTAACCTTTTAAATACGCTTTTTTTTTTATGTAGACAGACTGTTCCATACTACTATAATTATCCCTTAAAAATAATGAAACAAAAAGCAAGGAAATACCCACTAAGTGAAACAAAGCTAACAGAATTACTGAATTATTTTTATACTTATAACCTTGAACTGGTAAAGATAAGGTATAAAAGATAATACTGCTATTCGTACTAAACTCAGATAGTATACTTTAGACTGTTATCCTCAACTTGGGTTGCACATTAGCAACGCTTGTAGAAAATTTAAATACAAATGCAGATACCCAGGACCCATCCACAGAGGGGGCTACTAGGTGGGACAGCAGAAGCTTTGTTCTGCACAGCCCCAGGGGGTATCATACACACAGTGCGATATAAACGGTGAGATACAGGTATAAAAACCTGAGTGAATACAAAGCTTTAAAAACACTAAGTCAGCCACTAAGTCATTTCTTAAACAAGGAGCATTGCACTTAGGCTCTGCGGGCACCTTCTATCGATATACCATTGCATTCACAGCGTTGTGAACATGATTCGAACTCTGGGAGATTTTCTTCTCTTTTCTTTATTATATAATAGGACCACAGTATTTTAAGGCTAGACGTATTTAATTATATTAAGGAATTATTTAGGATTTTTATCAGGGATGATAATGGTATTACAGTTGTATTTTATTTTTAAATAGATTTTATCTTTTAGAGAAATGTAATAAAATATGCAGAGAGACAAACAGAATGGAATTGGCTTCAATATAATCTGGGGTGGGAATAAAGTAGGTGGAGTTTAGATAGGACAAGATTGGCCTTTTATTTATAGTTGTTAATGGATAAATTAGATGCATTAACTATTCCCTCTACTTTTGTATATGTTTAAAATTTTCCATAATAAGGTTCTTTTAATTGGTAGAAGAAAAAAATGATTTTAGCTCGATGTAACAGAATACCCAATCAAAAGAGACCTGAAGAGTGAATACTGTGCATTATCTCACCTCAGAATAAGACTGAATGTAAGATGGTTCCAAACAAAAACCAAACCTGTTGCTGCTGAGTTGATTCTCACTCATAGCGGCTCTACAGGACAGAGCGGAACTACCCCATGGGGTTTCCAAGGAGTGGCTAGTGGACTCAAACTGCCGAACTTTTGGTTAGCCGCCAAACGTTCAATCACTGCGCCACCATGGCCCTAAGATGGTTCCAGGACTGGTAAATTCAGTGGCACAACCCAGTCACCAAGAACTCAAGTGCTTTCTTCTCTTATAAAAAAAAAAAAAAACAACTAGTGCCATCGAGTCGTTTCTCACCTAATATGCTGGCTTTTGTCCTCAAACTTGTCCTCCCAGTTGCATGCTGCCTGTCACAGCTTCAGAGAACACATTCTCCCCCAGGCAGTTTGAGCACTAAAGGGGAAGCTTCTCCTTGCTGACCTCTTTTCATCCTAACATCTTTTCCAGAGTCCTCCACTGGCCTTCCCGTTAAATCTTATTTGCCAGCGTTGCAACACATGCAGGTGAATAGCTCATTCAACGGCATGGACTGTGTCATCACCAAGATGGTTCAGTGACTAATGAACATTCCCAGAGCCCAGGGAAGCAGTCCCCTAACACAGAGAATAAACGCCTGAAACAAAATTACGGTTCCTCCAGATGGGACGGGGTCACAATGAGTTGGAATCAACTCGATGGCAATGGGTTTTTTTTTTTTTTTTTAAATGGGAAGAAAGACAGGAATGAATGCTGGATTGACAGCCAGAACAGCATCTGGCACCAGGGTACAGCAAGGCCACTCTTTCATATAAAAAGTAGGAAACTACTGTGCCTATAATAAACAACTTATCTTGACCAGAATAGAGAATATATGTATGATAGATAGAACTGTGCCAAGGAAAGCATCTAGAGGTCATTTTTTAACCACATGAATAAGAAATTATTTGTTGGAATAATTGGCAGTCACTGAAACCTTTTGATAACTGAATCAAGGTGATGCCTACAATGCTTTTACTCATGAAAACTGATTCATAAAAATTATAAGCATGACTGAAACAGAGGAAACAAACAAAATAGGGATAAAATCAACATATCCAGAAAATACACATTTCAGGAACTTTATCTTAGCTGGGATAACACAACAAGCCACTAGCAATCATTGATGTCTTAATAAGAATTAAATCAGGCCCTTCGAAATCTAAAACAGAGGTCACATGTTATCTCAAATAAAATGAGGTTTTCTGTAAGGAAATATCCTCTGAGGGCTGAAATGGTCACTGAAACACCATTTGAAAGAGGCTTGGGGACCAGCTACTCTCACCACATTCTCCTTCACATAGGACACCAGGCATCTTTCTCATGTCATCTCTCTGTGCACCTGCTCTGTTTCCTTCTATCTGCTTCTGCTGACTGACAGTTTCTGCTCCCAAATAAGTTCAGCCGGCACATGACCCCGCTCTGGGCCCTACCTTCAGACTTTCAGCCTACAAGTCTCATCACTCATGGCCCCAGTTCATCTATATTTCTTCATTCAAATTCCCCAGAAAAAGAATCCAATTAGCTCAAACGATTTTTTTCTCAAGGCTGTTTTTCATGTTATACCTTACCTGTCTACCTGTGATTTGGCTGTCTCTGGGTCATGTGTTATTTCAGCCCCAGTGAGCTGCAGTCATGAGAGCAGGGTCAAGTGATACAAAACGCAGCTGCCTAAGGGCTTCTGCTTCACTGGCACCGTGTCAGAGGCGGCCCTGTGACTGCTCTCTAATTCAGGTTGGGGATGGGGAGATGGTGGGGCAGTGAAGCAGAGCAGTGTGCCCGACTGAGGTGCCAAAAAGGGCCACAGAGGTTAAGAAATAGTACCTGAAACAACGGTGATGTACTATTTCTACAAATCAGACCATGTAAATTGGCATCATTGCCAAGCCAACAGGTAGACACCAGAGATTATAAATCACTATTGTTCCTCCACTCTTCTGTTCTCTTATCAAAATCTGTACAAGTCCAAAAAGGTCCTGGGTTGTAACACCCTATAAGAAGTTCACGTCTAATGGAACCATTTTCCTGATTGTATCTGTACTCCCCAAACAAAAGTTTTCTGTCAGTGACTAATAAAACAGTTAAGTTCTGTGCATGCTGTCACTGTATCATGGAAAAAGAATTTTCAGTGTTCCCATTGTTTAGCTCCTATGTGTGACTTTAAATTCTGCCTGGTGTGCTTCAAACTCATGGAAACTAACATCAAAGAATCCAAAAGAAAGAAGTGTAGGCCACTAGAAAAGCTTTCTTGTCCACCATGCTGAGCAGGTAATTACATAACATGCAAGAAGTATTTCTACTTTTAAAGCATAATATTCACACAGATATTTTAAAAAGCAACAAACACTTACTATATGCAGGTGGCTGTAATGGGTAAAACATGCAAGACAGAAGAAAAGGAAAATATGAAACTTATAACCTTGTAAAGTATGTAAATCACTTGCTAAATATTAATCTGTAAAGGCTAGAAAATAAGCTATTAGTGTTTTCTGTATATCTGTTATCTGTTTATAAACATTTGGAATACTGCACAGAGCAAAAAGTACATGTCTTACAAGTTTTATTGATATTTCTTAGTACCATCATTATTTATTCATTCAGCCAAAAAATATTTACTGAACACTAAGAATCAGACCCTGGGAATACAGTGGTGAAAATGACAAAGCCTCTGCCCTCCGAGAACTTAGAAATAATAACATTTTGTGAGCATATTTCTGATGATCTTTCCTTATAAAAGTTCAAGTAAAGGTCAATACTAAATATTCTAAGACACCAAAATAACCCTAAAGTATCCTTTGGATAAGCAGCCCTGGTGGTGAAATGGCTAAAGTGCTCGACTGCTCACCAGAAGGTTGGCAGTTTGAACCCACTAGCTGCTAGGCAGGAGAAAGATGTCACAGTCTACTTCCACAGGATTTACAGCCTCGGAAGCCCTAGGGAGCAGTTCAACCCTGTGCTACAGGGTCACTCTGAGTTGGAATCAAATCAACAGCAATGAGTACACTCTGGATATTTGCTTTTGAATTTCAGTTGCTCAAGAATCTATGAGTTAATTTTCTGCTCCTTTACCTACAACTTTTTTCCATTCATCAGCTCACAGACTGATCACTCCCTCTGAGTTACTAATATTGCCCAAGAATCATGGAAAAGGTAATACTGCTTAGCAATGACAAAAAGTAAAGCATTATTAATAGCTGTTCAAAGTTGTCTGTTATTTAGTGAGTTGCTCTGGTGAAATACTGCAAGTGAAGGCTGGATGAAATGAGGATTTAGAACGATCAGGAAGGTGAGCAACTAGAGAGTGGAGGCATGAGGAATTGGGAGTGTTAGTTTATTTAAGGTTTAGTCTTTTATTAGAAACCCTGATGGTGTAGTGGTTAAGTGCTATGGCTACTAAGCAAAAGGTCGGCAGTTTGAATCCACCAGGCGCTCTTTGGAAACTCTATGCGGGATTTCTACTGAGTCCTAGAGGGTCACTATGAGTTTAATCGACTCAATGGCAATAGGTTTTTTTCTTTTTTTTTTGTTGTTCTTTTACTGGTTAAAAGAAAGAATTAAGTAGAGTATCTAAAAGAGAAGGGATGTCAAATGAGCAGGTTAGGCATTACACTCTGCAACAAGCTAATCAGACATATTTCTCCACCTCTGCTGCAGCATATTTTACCTTCAGCCCCAATTAGTAAAGGCTAAACTCTGTTCAAAACATTTTGAAAGAAATAAGAAGGAAAGTCTATTTTTACAGAGAATACAAAACTAATTTATATAACACTTTTCCAAAGTTTTTATATTTCATACAGTGCTATCAGTATTTTATGACAAGATTTATAAAGACAGTCTGCACTAAGGTTGTGGCCAAAGACACTGCTGACCTGAAATGGCTATTTCTACTATGAACGAGGAAAGAAACTTCTATTATGCTCACTAAAATTCATACCAACTCCAAGAAAATACTTTAGAACATTGATTTCCCTGGTGGCATAGTGGTTAAGAGCTATGGCTGCTAACCAAAAGGTCGAAAGTTTGAATCCACCAGGTGCTCCTTGGAAACCCTATGGGGCAGTTCTACGGTGTCCTATAGGGTCGCTATGAGTCAGAATTGACTTGAAGGCAAAGGGTTTAGGTTTTTTTGTTTGTTTGTTCATTTATCCAATATTTTTGGAAGTTACAATGTGCAGATGTTATTATTTTATTAAAATTAATGTGAGAAATTTCTGCTTGCTCGGACATTCACGTAATTCTTTTCCTTGGGGTTTAAACCAAGAGATGAGGCTGTATATGTAAAATAACTACTTTGTGTTAGACAGTTATAATCACTCTATCACTAGTATGAAATGTTGCCTTTCCTTTAAAAGGCAATTAAAAAAAAAAAAACCTCTTGCCATTGAGTGCAATTCAACCATCTTCCATTTTATCTTTAATCCTAAACAGAGCATTCTTCCACATACTTTTCAGTCAAATACCCAGCAAAGAGTCTTACAAAATAGCAGGCAATACTCAAAAGTTAGCTAAAGAAAATGCATGGTGAAATATTCCTAATTTGCATTTCTAACTACAGAAATATAAATATGACCACTATTTTAATCCATTATTACTGCCCATTATAATATTTCATGGCTGCTAGTGCCGCCTTTTTCAGCATTAGCTGGTTCAGCTGGTGAGAAAAAAAGATGACTTTTATTGACTCCACATCTGATTAGAAATAACTACCACCAGGCTTTCCTTACCTTCTCAAACACAGGGGCACTAGCAGTCTGACTGCAAAATGAAAAAGAACAAGTGTCCCATACAGGGCTTGGGAGAGACGGGAGATTTGACATTCGTATTTTAAATCACTGTCTAAATGGAAATTTGTTATGAAAAAGCAGCAAGAATCACTGAAAGAATCTATGGGTTGCCTAATTAAACTTTCCTCATCTCAAAATTGATGCCAGACCAAAATAAGAATAAATTAAGGAGAGAACAAAAATCCGCAAATAATATCCCCTCTATCACCTCTTCCCACTCGATCATTGTAACTCCCAACCACCTGTAACTGAAGACAAGTGTAGCATGACAGTGTGGCTTTGGGCCAAAAACTCTTTAAACACTGTGTTTTTATTAAAGCATTAATTCTTATGTAATCTCTCCTACTCACATTTTAAAATAGATGGATAAACCAAAGGCTAAAGATTAAATAACTTAAAAAAAAAAAAGGCAGAACATATCAGTCGCACACAAGAAGAGTACAGTCTGACTAAAACAGTTCAGACTACTATAACCTCTTACTCTCCTGCTTACATATGTAAAAATGGTTTGGTGGAGGCTTCTGGTCTCCTCTAGCTTCACGAGGGGAGGACAGAGAATGAAGATCAACAGCACACCACAACAAAATATTCTTGAAACATTATCTCATTTGATACTCACAATATTTAACCCTGAAGAAAATGGGGAAAGTGCTATTTTTATTTTCATCATTTTACAGATGAAGGTATAGAATGAGAGTGATTTGCCCTTTATACACGTGAGTGGCTGAACTGGGCCTTGAACCCAGGTCGTCTGACTTCTAGTCCAGTGCTCTTTTCTCCTCCCTCAGAGCTACTATGTAATAATAGGCCTAGTAAGTACACTAGAGAAAAATCAAGGCTTGTCATATGTTCCCAGGAATGTCCAAACATTGAAGGAATTCACACTGTGTGGGCTACTATTTGTAAGTCAGGATTAGTCACTATCGATGTGTCTAATCTGTGGTTTGGAGTTGCGAACAAATACCGTATGAGTAAAACAAAATAACTGAGAGGACAACTGACACTCCGTATTTATGAAAAATGAAGTCATTCTTGGTTAGATATGCTTCTCATCTGAAAAAAAATTGTATGACAAATCAAAAAGTAAAACAGATATGTAGGTGAATGTTGATGAATATAAACTGAATATCCAAAATTGCAAATGTGGAAATGATTCAGATAGTGCCATTTCATTACACTCTATTAGAAGGAAGACTTCAGTTGACTCATATAGATAAATTTGGAGAGAAGGGATTTCCCCTCTACCCCTCTCCTCCACATTGTAAAATATAAAACAAAAATACAAAAACACTAGGGTGTAACATATTGCTTCAGATTATTTCCTACTATTATTTCTAAAATCTAAGACATACCAACTTTGTAACTATCAATGCCCGCCGCCTAAGCCCTAAATTTTGAAGCAAGTAAGAAAGTATTAACTATTTTGCTATAATGTAAAACAGGTGACAACAGAATGTAAATATTCCAGTTTGCCAAATTTTGATGCAATCAGTATCTTAAAAGTTTACTACCAAAAATAACAATATCCAGTAGAAATCTTAGAATAGCTGAAAAACACCAATAATGCAAATTTCTTGGTTTCTGGGTCCAGAAAAGGCAGAAGGATGGGAGAGCAAAAAAAGAAATCCCTATTCATCAAAAATTTCTTTTTCCATTATTCTAAGCAATTCAATAATTATGCTGCAAAACGCATCTTTAAAGTGATGAAAAGCAAAGATGTCATTTTAAGGACTAAGGTGCACCTGACCCAAGCCATGGTGTTTTCAGTTGCCTCAAATGCATGTGAAAGCTGAACAAAGGAGGCTGAACCTGATCCCAAGTAAATAAGCGAGCATGAAAGCATCCTTAGAAGTGGAGGCTTAAGGGGAGGAAAGAGCAACAAATTATCCGTATCACAGCTTTTGTTGTTCTTATTGTTAGGTGCTGTCCAGTCAATTCGGACTCACAGTGACCCTATAGGACAGAGTAGAGCTGCCCCGGGTTTCCACAGAGCAGCTGGTGGATAGAACTGCTGACCTTTTGGTTAGCAGCCAAGCTCTTAAGCACTATGGCACCAGACATCGCAGCTTTGGAGGCCTGAAATCACCAAGTAGGAGACTGATACCTGTGCAACACCCTACAGTAGCAGAAGCAAATATATTTCATCGACTAAGATCTTAATAAAAGCAGAAAAACTTTCTTAAATAAATGGAATGGAAATGCAATTAAAATACTTTTCACACTTTCTAAATGTGTTTTCCATGCTATGGAGATTATGAGGAAGATGCTGAACACCTAAAACGACTAGATTCGCAGGGCTCGAAAGTCAGACTTGGCACAATGTTTAAGCACTCAGCTGCTAACTGAAACGTTGACAGTGCGAATCCACCAGCCGCTCCATGGGAGAAAGACTTGGAGACCTGCTCCCATAAAGATTACAGCCTAGAAAACCCTGTAGGGGCAGTTCTACTCTGCCACATGAAGTCGCTATGAGTCAAAACTGACTCAACAGCACCCAACAAGGAGAGGTCAGACTTGAAGTTTCCATTATTATATAAAAAACGAGCATGTTACTTATAAAAGCGTATGCAGGTTTGTACTCGACACTTACAGCTCTTTTATACAGTAGTATATTTTGCATCCGTCTGAGGGTGCGTGTGTTTTTTTCTTTTTTCCTTTTCTGTTCTAGTCAACAAAAATAATGATTTTCTCCCCTCTGTATAATAATTTTTTTTGGTATAATAAGCATCCCATTTGTCTTTTAAAACACAGTTGTCAAATTTCAAAGGGTAAATAGATGGGAGATGTAGCCTAGAAGCCTTTAAGGAGCAGAGTCTGTTACAAATAGTGTCTTGTGTCCATACCTGGGGTGGTGGGGGGAGCTGTATAGAATCTTACATATGTAGTGTTTTATTTTATTTTTTAAATAAGCTAGAAGGGATATTAAAAACACACACCTGACGTTGCACTGCAGTGCTTAACTCCTTAGAAACAGTGGCTTCACAGTATGTGCTACTAACCATACCAACACTTTTGAATTAGCAGCCTGTGGTGAGAATAAACTACAAACTCCACAGCAAGAATTTTTTTTTTTTTCCCTTGCCACTCGAATATTTTACTTCTTGAGAGCACTGGCAAAGGAACACAAAGAAAAAGTGAAAAAGATGAAAGCCTGAAAACCATCCTTTAGGGAGCATGGTAACAGGTTTAATTTCCAGTTTGGAATTAAAGTAATTAAAAGTGTAGTCATTCTTGTGTGTGTGCATATGTGTGTGCATGTGTGGAAGACAGAGAGAGACAGGCAGACAAACAGACACTGACTGGTAAGGTATGTGGTTTGCAGGATGATTGTATTTCTTGCAGTGCTGTGGTCAGCTCCATTTTCAACATAAAATCCAGACGGCTAAGCTAACAATACTGTCAATCAGGGGAGACTTCACTGAGATGAAATATTATGGAGGAAGCCTGAAGGGTTGTACAAATACTGGAGGGCTGCTGTGTGTGCTGGCTAGACAGGAGAGCGAGGCTGGTATAAAAATAAACCAAATCAGAATCCTACAAGGCAGCACAGACTAGGGAAGCTTGTAGACTAGGCTACAGCCATGGAGAAGGTCTTGATGAGATTATGGGATACAGCAAAAATATTTACACAGCGTCTGAGCATCATCCCAACCCCAAGACATGCACACAACTGGTAAAGATACAAGACAAGCGAGCTAGGCTGTAACACAACACTGCTCCCAGATAAGTTCATGGCATACCAGTAGAGAACTTCATGGTATACCAGTTTCAGGGTAATTTGGGAATGGCAGGTACTGAGCATCCTAAACCAAACCAAAACCCACTGCCTTCGAGTCAGTTTCAACTCATAGCGACCCTGTAAGACACAGGAGCACCCTAAACAGAGGAGTATTATTTATGTAGTCCTGGGCCTACCCTATTTTTTAAAAAGCATCATATGTAGTTCCTCTTTTGGATTTTAAGGAAAAGCCTTAAAAGGGGAAATTTCAAATGACCTGTGACTTCTGGAGCTGAAACTAAAGAGATACTTGCTGAGGAAAAATGAGACCACCGTAGAATCACAGACCTAGAAAGGCCCTTGGTGTCCTGCCTACAGCCTCCAAAGAAGATTCAAGAACTATAATACTTCTCAGGATCACCAGAGGCACTATACCCTCTTCTGACAGTACAACCCAGAAATATATATTTAAATCAAGAGGTAAAAAAAATTTACCCTGCTTCAGCTGGGAATTAAGACAGCTTTCTGGTTAAGAGGATGGGCTTAAAAAGAATGAACAGTATACGGCCTCTGCAGTTGGTCAGCCTTGAGCTCCAATCATATTTCCATCACTAACTAGCTGAGTAACTTAGTGTGAGTAACTCTCTAAGCCTCAGTTTCTTTCTCTGTAGAACCAGGATAACAATATCTACCTTCCTGAGTTGTAGTAAGTCTAGCACATGGCAAGTGTTCAAAAATACTACTTACTATCATTGTCTTGGTCATCTAGTGCTGCTATAACAGAAAAAACCAAAAGTGGATGGCTTTAACAAAGAGAAGTTTATTTTCTCACAGTCCAGCAGGCTAGAAGTCTGAATTCAGAGGGTTAGCTCCAGGGGAAGGCCTTCTCTCTCTGTGGGCTCCGGAGGAAGGCCATTGTCATCAGTCTTTTGGGAGCATCTCAGAGCAGGAACCTCAGGTCCAAAGGATGCGCTCTGCTCCCAGCACTGCTTTCTTGGTGGTATGAGGTCCCCATGTCTCTCTGCTCACTTCTCTCTTTTATATCTCAAAAGAGACTGGCTTAAAACACTACCTCATCTTGTAGATCCCATCAATACAACTGCCGTTAATCCATCTTATTATATCATAGTGACAGGATTTATGACATATACGGAAATCACATCATATGATAAAATGGTAGACAATAATATAATACTGGGAATTATGACCTGCCCAAGTCGACAGATATTTTTGGAGGACACAATTCAATCCATGACAATCATTAATATTTAATCATATTATATCTTGTTCTAGTTACTGTAACATAAAATGAATGCCCTAACAATATTTCGCCTACACACTTCTTATTAAATCACCCTTAATTCTTTATACTCTTAACTTTTACAGTTTCATATTTACACTTTTCATATTCATAACCGTGGTGCACACTAATAAAAAAGTGTTTTCATGATTAAAACAGTATTAAATTATTGAGAAAGGTATATTTTAGTAAGAGGGTGCTTTATGATTAAAACTGTTAAATTATTCAAAAAGCGATATATTTAACAAGCAAAAATAAAAATTCAAAACGAGATATAACTGCCAAGCAAAGTAAGACTTATACAACTGATCTGCAAATGACAACTGTTAAAGAAACCACCAGCTCCCTTATTAGTTCACCTGTACCCACTAGGTAGCTATGCCTCATTCACAAGGGCTAGCTACAAACAACAAACATACATATCAGCTAAAAATGTTCATTGTCTCAAAGAAAGTTACATTAAATGTTTCAAAAGGAATAGTTCATTTAAGAGAAAAAATTACACTTTCTGTGACAGAGAACTGCTTAGTGAAAGACCTCAGTCATAGTACCATGAAAGAAAATAGCAAATAATAATAGAATTATCAACAATCCAATTTCACCTTGAGTTTTAATTTCACTTTATGTGTTATTTGACACAAGGGAGCTTTTACTTGATTTATTTTCTATCCAAATATTTGCTTTCCTTGTCCCATCTTGGACATTTAAAAAAAAAGGTGGGAGGGAGTAAAAGATATCATAATGATAATCCCCACCTATTAACATTTGGGATTCGTATGGCTACAAGTAATAGAAAACCTAAAAAAATAAAGACACTTGATCTCAAGTACTAAAAGTGTAGAAAGAGGCAAGCAAACCAAGCCAGCACAAACACTCAGCTTCTGTCTTTTAGCGTGTAGACTTTTAGCTAATGAGTCAGTCTTTAATGATTATAGGTCCATTTGGGCTTTCTATTTCATTCTGAGAGAAGTTTTTGTAAGTTACGCTTTTCTAAGAAATTATTCATTTTGTCTAAGTTTTCAAATGTATTAGCATAAAGTTATTCAGAGCATTTCCCATTTTTATTGATCTGTGCTGTATCTGTAGTTATGTTCTTCTTTTTTTAATTCCAAAAACTATTTATGCCTCTTTAAAAAATCAATTGTGCCTGTGGTTTATCTATCTCATTCTTTCAAAATGACTACTTTTAGTTTGTTCATCTCCGTTATATATTTGCTTTCAATTTCATTTTTTTCTTTTTTTATTGTACTTTAGATGAAGGTTTACAGAACAAACTAGTTTCTCATCAAACAGTTAGTACACACATTGTTCTACAACACTGGTTAACAACCCCACGACATGTCAACACACTACCTTCTCAACGCTGGGTTCCCTCCTGCCTTGCAGTCCCTGTCCCAGGGCTGATGTGCCCCTTTCATCTTGTTTTGTTCCATGGGCCTCCTCAATCTATGGCTCAGGAGTGACCTCATTACTGAGCTGAAAGGGTGTACAGTGGTCATACTCCCAGGGTTTCTCCAGTCTCTGTCAGGCCAGCAAGTCTGGTCTATCTTTTTGAATCAGAATTTTGTTCTACATTTATCTCCAGCTCTGTATGGGTCAATTTCATTATTTATTATTCTTATCCTTAGCTCTTTCCTTCCCAGTACTATTCCTAGACCAAGTAAGAGGGGCCCTGCCTTGGGCCACAAGCTTTAGAAAGCCCTGCGTACCACAAGGAGCCCTGGTGGTGCAGTGGTTAAGAGCTCAGTTGTTAACCAAAAGGTCAGCGGTTCAAACCCACCAGCTGCTCCTTGGAAACTCTACGGGGCAGTTCTACTCTGTCTTACAGGGTCACTGTGAGTCAGAATCAACTCGATGGTAATGTGTTGGGTTTGGTTTGGTTTACATATCACAAACAATAATAACAATAACTTTATTAGTTACTTTATTAAAGAGGATGTGGATGAGTCTGTCACTCGAGAAGCCTCCCACATTGTGATACATAATATTTTCATTACCATTCAGTTCTATTTTTTTAATACCCATTAGAATTTCTTCTTGGACCCATGAGTTATTTAGAATCATGCTTTTAAAAAGTCCTTAATATATAGGATTTGGGGGGATCTTTGTTACAGATTTCCATCCTGCACGCACTTCAGAATGACCAAATCTGAGAGGTGATGATCATGTGTGGAGGACTGCTCCCACTCTGCTCCATGCTCTGGCAGAGATGCCTGCTCCCCTGGCAAAGAGCTGCAGACACTGGCAGGAAGAATTGAACCCAAGCACACCTAAAGGTCTGAGGGATATGGTCAAGGCACTGACAGCCTCTGCTACACTGTTTTTATTCATTTCCAGTGTACTCTTCCATTGTTTCATTCTTAAACTCCCTCTTTCTTTTTATCAAAGATAGCACGTAATATGCTGTTCGCTTAATATGTCACTTACATGTCTTGCAGAGCTTTCCATAAGAGTAAAAATGCAAAGCTCCTTCATTCTATTTACAGCTGTACCATATTTTAAGAATGTTTTATTTAGCCATTTATAAAAATTAGGCAGTCACAACTTCAAAGCCAACTTGCCACTGTAATTTTCAGATCCCTCTTCATTTGGAACTCTACAGAATTCTCTTACTTTGCTATAGACTTAAAAAGAAATGCTATATTTTATAAAGCATTTCTGAATATAGATGTTTTAGAGACAAGGGGTTTTTCAGCTAACTAGGTAACTATATAGTTCAAAAGGGAAGTCTAACCCAAGCTCATTCCAACTTTCCACCAGTCAATTTTGACAATGGAGGCTTTTTGTCCTCATACTTGTCACCTCCTGGTTTCAGACATCACAATCACATTCAAATGAGGGTTTGGCAATTGCAAAGCTTGTGGAGAGGGAAAAGCAAAAAAAACGAAAATTTTTTTCCCTCAAATGGCACTCTCCTTTTTTAAGGAGAAGAGGCAGCACTTTCCCAGAAAGACCCCCAGAAGTCTTCCACTTAACTCTGCTCTGCCAGAAGTTGGTGCTATGACCAACCATGTTGTTGTTGTTGGGTGCCATTGAGTCGATTCTGACTCACGGTGACCCCATGTGACAGAGCAGAATCGCCCCATAGAGTTTTCTTGGCTGCAGTCTTTACAGAAGCAGATGGCCAGGTCTTTCTCCCATGGAGTTACTGGGTGGTTTCAAACTGCCAACCTTTCAGTTAGCAGCTGAGCGCTTAGCTGTTGTGCCACCAGAGCTCCTTTGACCAATCCTAGCTGTAAGGAAAATTGAGAAAAAGAGTATTTGGCAAAGAAGAATGGGATCGTCATGACTAAGTTAGGTCAATCGTGCTCATTTCCAGGGGCTGGGTACTTAGCCATGCCAAATTAAAATGTTATTCTGTTAACCAGGAATAAAGGCTATTAAGTAGACAATGATCAGTATCTGCCACAATGCCTGACAAAACAAAAAACGTAATTGTAAGCATCTACGGGTGAATAGGAAACCCTGGTGGTGTAGTAGTTAAGACATATGGCTTCTACCCAAAAGGGTGGCAGTTCAAATCCACCAGGTGCTCCTTGGAGACTCCATGGGGCAGTTCTACCCTGTCCTATACATTGCTATGAGTGGGAATCAACTTGATGGCAACCGGTTAAGGGTGAATAAATGATTTTAAATAACAGTGATTCTTTCAGTTCAGTAACAATATGGCAGAAAGAAAAATGAATGAAATAGCCTTGATGCCTATACTAAAGTATGTTCTAAGAAAGTAGTAGAAATGCTGGATCCTGGAACAAATGATTCCTACACTTCAGAATACAATATTTAAGTGCTTCCTTCATGCCGTATCACCAGAAACCTTTTCTGCATCTTGTGAAGTTTCTAGAAGGCAAAGCTCTAACATAACGTAAGAATGACAATAATCACCCAGTACTTAGAGAAAAAGAACTTATTAAGCTTTTGTAATCTATAATAAAATTGAGCAGCTCTAATGTGAATCATGGTGTATTCTTTCAGCTGTCAAGATAAAACAGCATCAAATTGGTTAATTACATTAAAGCATTTATTCCTTTTTAATATTTCCAGATAATAAACTTGTAACAGTATCAACTACATGTACAGAAGTTGTGAAAAAATAATGTATGTACCTACATTCAAGGTCTTTCTCCTCAGACACATCCCTATTTGTTCAGAGTTAATTTCACACAGTAAGCAATACAGGTGCTTTATCATTTTATCTTTATGAATTTTGATGACAACATTTGTTAAATGTAAAACAGAATAAGTAACTAGAAAGCAAAAACTTTCAGTATCTTTAAATGTCTCCACAGAGATCAAATTTATCTAGTATTAACTAAAGGTTATTCTTGCACTTCAGTCGAGGATTGAGATTTTTTTTTTTAACTTACTGGAAGTTTTGAAGTTGCTGTTACTGTTCCACAAGTATTTGAAAAAGATATTTGGTAGACAGAAAATAAGTTATCATTGGTCAACTACAACTATAAGTTAAAATGGTGAGGTATGTCTTCGAGTGAAGTGTTAACTCTACAGCTTAAACAGTTGACCCTGAAAGATCATAGATGCCACTGTTAGGCACTGAAAGTTACAGCTGTGAGGAAGTAAAACTTTACATTATGGTCTTTCAGAAATCCACCTCTCACATAGGACTGCTTCAAAGAGCAACATGATACTTATTCTCAACGGCTTCAGGCCTTGAAGGGGGTGAAGACCCAAATGCACAGAAGTGTTTGTTTGCATGCTATCGACAATTATACAACTCTCATACAAAAAATTGACTCTGGAAAAACTATATAATCAAAATGAAATCAAACAGGAGATACAGAAAAGGTTCACTTTAATGTTGAAATAACTGTAGAAATTTATGATATCAAACGGTAATATTAAATGAAATTGTGCCATAAAGTCAACTGGATTACTTAAGTAACATAATACATTGGCATTTAGAAAACACAATTATAGGAGATATGAAAGCAACTGTAAACAGCCAGATTTTAACACAGCAATAATTTTATCATTGTCTTTAAAATTTTTATATTGATATAGTCACTGAAATTCTCATACTATTGGTGAATCAATAATAGTCACTTGTCAATATCAGAATATAAAACATTTACGCTATGGAAGAGAAGATATCCTTTAGATTTTGAAAAAAATTCAAAATTTTCAATATGCACCAAAACAACATTTTACCTGTAAAATCCCAAGAACATGATTTGAGTTCTCACTGCTAGTCCATCTAACAATCTGGATTTTCAGGGATGCTGCACAGTGTTCATCCACCAAGTGGGTTATTCTCTGAACCCCTCAAATTACTACTAAGAGCAGCAGCCTACATGTAAATCATGAGCTGCTCTCTCCCTTGTGGCTGCTCCATCTTAGAAACAGCAGATGGGTATGGCTGCTGAAGCCAAGGTGGGCACTGAAGCTTGCAGCATGCCCTTCCTTTAATAACCTGTCTGCTCGAACTCTATTAACTACCAGACTGGCACTCCCCACCCCTGCCTAAACCAATGCAATCCTACACAGAGGGGCCCAGAATGGCAAGAACAGCAGGTTTGTAAAAACCACAGTAGGGCAATCTTCCATGATCTCACAATCAGGAGACACATGGCAATACACATGAATACAGCATAAGGAAGTAGAGGCCTCTGGGAGGAATGGGGGGGGGGGGTTCTATTCTACATGTTCTCCCTAAAAATGCTGCCAGTATTTCTCATCCATCTTTTCAGTGTGTTCTAATGGGTCAACCTTAGTTTCCACTTTCTCTCAAATCAGAATTCAGAATTGAGGTCTGTGTCTCCTGAAATCTACTTATCCTTCAAGAACAAGTCAAAAGTTTCCAACTCTATAAAGCCATCTTCAGTCTCACAGTCAAAATCAACTTCTCCGTCTTTCATGCTCTCATCTGACTTGCGTTTTTATCTCCACTTCAATAGTCTTTAAGGCCTGTGAGGGCACAGAACTTAGCCATATGCATCTTTTCAACCCTAGCTCCTAGTATATTTTAGACATAATAAACTCAAATAGCATACTCACTAAATGAGGCATTGGTGGCCATGGAACCAAATAAACCAATGCACCCAAAATCAATTCCCATCTCAGGCCAAAATAATCTCACATGTATACAATAAAATCACAGAACAAATGAGAGAGGAATATAGGTTCTGAATGAGGCCACTTTACTGCTGACCAGATGCCCTTGAAGTGTCAGTACTTGGATGCTCTGCTGTCTCTTAAGGAACATCTACCATGGCCAAATGACCAATTCCATAATTGGTGGGATTCTCAAAGATGCCAATAAAAGCAAGACCCTTATGACAGGTACATTAAAAACAAGACAGACATGCATCCTAAGCTCAAATTACCTGTAATCCTCACTGATGGGAACATTCTGAGAGAAATATAGAGCTGATGTCCGTGCTCTCCAGTGCCATTTCTTTGCAGGAAGGGTATAAAGGACACAGTCTTCTAACTCTTCTTGGAGCAGATCCACCAGCTGTTTATGGGACCCTCCATAGAATGCCTCAATGATGAGAATACTCATTGGCCCTTTCAAACCTTCATAGACCCTAGATAACAAGAAAGAAATTTTTTTCAAATATGTATATACATATGTGTGTATGTGTTTGTGTATATATATACATATGATTTTTTTAATAAGTTTAAATTTTATGCTCAGAAATAGAATACAAATCATTTAGTCACTTTTTTTTTTAAATAAGCTTATCATACTTCTAAAAGAAGTATTACATTTAAAGTTTCTATTTTTGTAATCGCTATCTTTACGTCATTCATGTTAATAAGAGGAAATAAAGGCTGTTTTATTTTTCATTTCTGTTTTCTTCATGCCCTAAGATAACTTCTACTACGAAGCAGTTTTTTCTCCTATCTCAGGAAGTTTCGAGCCTTCTCCTGCTTTATCTCTCACTTCCTGGTTGGAATGGCTGGCGCCCTGACTCAGTAACCTCAGAACCTGCTTTACCTAGAACTCAAATCTTCAATAGTCACTGAACTCATCTTCTAACTAAGACTTCCACTCCGACAGCCCTTCATTTATAAGGCCCTTTGCAGTTCACAAATCCTTTGACTCTGTGACTTTGATAGTAATCCATCTTTAAATTCACCAGCTATCACTGGCCCCAATGAATCCATATGTAGAAGAAAGCACATTCATATCAATTTATGACATTGGTGAGGGAGTTAAATCTCAATTCTCTAGTGCTGAGACACTTAGGATACAATTTCTTAGGACGGTGCACCTTGACCACTTCCCCACTGCTGACAATATCCGTCCCCAAAAGAACACCAAAAAAAGTGGGATGAAGCTCCCTGCCTTTGAACTAGCAAGGTTTCTACAACCTTCTTTAAAGAGAAGCCCACTGAGAGGGATAAACAGCAGTAATGGGATTATTAAAGACATTGTGAAATTTCATCACAGGAGAATTGGCTATCAAGCAATTTTTTTGTTTTAATGGTATTTTTGTTAATGTGCTCAGTGAAATAAAAATACAGGTATTAATGTAAAAAATTTATATACATTTCAAATATATACTATTTCCTGTGAGAAATAAGCGAGAAACATCACTGTACATATAAATACTATACTGTTTAAAAAATAATCCATACGAAGATTAGTCCAAAGGACTAATGGACCACAAGTATCATATCCTCCACCAGGCTGAGTCCAGCACAACTAGATGGTGTCTGGCTACCACCACTGACTGTTCTGACAAGGATCACAATAATAGAGAGTCCCAGACAAAGCTGGAGAAAAAACGTAGAACAAAATTCTAACTCAGAAAAAAAAAAAAAAAAAAGACCAGATTTACTGGTCTAACAGAGAATGGAGAAACCCTGAGAGTTATGGCCCCCAGACACCCTTTTAACACAGTACTGAAGTCACTCCTGAGGTTCATGCTTCAGCCAAAGATCAGACAGGCCCATAAAACAAAACAAGACTAATATAGGCACACCAGCCCAGGGACAAGGAGGAGAAGGCAGGACGGGACAGGAAAGCTGGTAGTGGGGAACCCAAGGTCGAGAAGGGGAGAGTGTTGACACATCGCGGGGTTGGCAACCAATGTCACAAAACAATATGTGTATTGTTTAATGAGAAACTAGTTTGCTCTGTAAACCTTCATCTAAAGTACAATTAAAAGAAAAAAAAAGAATTCCAGGGACTTCTGGCCAACATGGACCTACAGAGGGAAGCACCGTGCCGTCCCTCTACAGCAAAGTCCGAAAAACTAAGTAAAACAGAGACAAACATCAATCCTGGAACCCTAAGCGTCAAATTAAGAGATAAAGAACTCAATCAAGCACTAAATGAAATAAGAAACTGACAGAGAACAGAGGGCAAGGAGAGACATGCACAGAGACACTCCCTCCCCCCCCCCCCCCAGCAACTAACGCAGCACAGATTTGCCATCTTGGACTCCTGTCAGAGATCAGCAGCCAGGGAGTACAGGAAAGTAGCTTCAAAGAGCTCCCAGCAGGAGACAGAGTACCCGGTAACCAGCGATATATGCTTTCCCACCTTGGACGCTTCCTGTCTGGCTGCGGTAGCTCTGCTGGTGAGGAAGTGCAGGGTCCATGCCACTTGGATTCCCCCTGCCCACATCGAGGATTGGCGTACAGGGAGTATGAGAAAGCAGCTTCAAGGAACTCCCAGGAGGAGACAGAGCACCCAGTAACCAGCAATATACACTTTCCTACCCTCCACTCTTCTTCCCACTCACCCCCCTCCCCTCCCCCACCCCCAGCCCATGGGCGTCTACTGCATCCCACTGGCTGCAGTCTCTTAGCCAGGAGGCACTGGCTTCAGCCCTGTGCCACTTGAATTCACCCGGTCCACACTGGCCAGCTCCTGGGATGCCACTGGTTTCTATCTGGTGTTGCTTTTCTCCGCTTCTTTTGGTTTCTTCGGTGCCTCTCACAACCTTCCCCTCCTATCTCTCAAACATCTGGCTCCATGTGCCATCTTTGCTTCTTGAAAGGCTATGAAGCACCACTCAACGGGGGAGCTGCTTCCCCAGTTCGCACTACCACACTGGTAGGATTCATGAGAATTTTTTTGTTGTTATTATTGATTTGCTTTGTTTTGTTGTGTTCTGTTGTTTGGTTTGTCTTCTTTTTCTTTTCGCAGCTTGGAAGCCCCTTCTAGCCGGGCTGTACTGTACGGCTTGGGAGTCACTCATCCATTCTGCGCAGCCACGCTGGTGGGATTCCTGGGGGCATTTCTTTTTCTTTGTCCCTTTTGTCTTTTTTCATTTCTCTGTTTCTCGTCTCTCTAGACTTACCTCTTTTCCTGTCTCCTGAGAACCTGGTGCTGTGTGACATCCCTACTCCTTCCAGCCAGGCTGTACTGCACAGCCTAGAAGCCATGTCCCCAGCCTTCACAAACCCGTTAGTGGGAACCCTGGGGACTTTTCTTTTCCTTTCTTTTTTCTAATTTTTATTTATTTTTCCTTTTCCCTTTTTATTTTTCTTCATATCTTGGTTTCTCATCTCTCCACCAATGGCAAACTTTCTTAGCACTTTTTTGTTTGTTTTTGGCTCCTGTTTCTTTTCTCCTCTTTCCCATACCCATTTAGCTCCACATACCACAACCTCGCCCCTCCTTCCTGCCTATCTGCACCATGCACTGAACATCACACCCTGGAACAGCACAGGCACAACCTACTGGAACCTGCCCTGCACTGATTCCCGGCACGCCCTGTCAGCCCTAGTAAGTGCTACAATAACCCATCCCAGCCCCTCCCCGTCAGCTGGACCTGACCTGCTGCATCATAGCTGAGCAACTGGCCCTGCCCATTGGAAAAGAAGGTGAAAATTATTGCACCCACAGATGACCAAACAACAAAGAACACACAGCCCACCTACTTGGACATAACCAAATAAAATAAAAAAGCAGGATGAAACAAAAACATCTACAATCAATAAACAAAGAAAGTAACTACTGAATGTCCCGAAGACAGCAGACAATATTAAAACATATAAAAACAGGACAGGATGGTTCCAGTAGGTATCCAAAATAAAACAGTAGAAGAAAAGGCACTAGAAATACGCATTAGGGAATTCACATCTCCAATATTCAGAGCTATCTAAGAGTTGAAGCAAAAAGCAGACAAAAATGAAGACAAATCCATGGGAAAGGCAAACAAATTCATGGAAAATACAAACAAAAAAACAGGATAATTCAGGAAAATAATGCAGGAACAAAATGCCAAAATAAATTCACAACTAGAAATCACACAAAAACAACAATCAGAAATCCAAAAGATAAACAGCAACATTTCAGAAACTGACAGTGTCATAGAAGGGCTGAGGAGCAGGTCTGAAACAATGGAAAACTGAATCAGTGAAACTGAAGACAAACACTTGGATACAACTTTGAAGAAAAATCAGAAGAAAGAATGAAGAAAAATGAAGAAACCCTGAGAATTATGTGGGATAAAATCAAAAGCAAAACCTTGCAAGTGATCAGAGTTCTAGAACGGGGCAAAAATGGAAAACACACAGAGGATCACTGAAGACTTCCTGACAGAAAACTTCCCTAATACCATGAAGCATGAAAAGCAGACCAAGCAAGAAGTTCAACAAACCCCATATAGGATGGACCCCCCAAAAAAGTCACCAAGGCATATAATAATCACCTTGCTAAAACTAAGGACAAAGAAAGAATCCTGAGAGCAGCTAGAGAAAAAAAAAAAAAAAAAGTCACATACAGAGGAGAAACAATAAAGACTAAGTTCTGATTATTCAGCAGAAACCATGCAGCCAAGAAGGCAATGGGATTACATATATAAAACCTTGGGAAAGAAAAAAATGGCCAACCAAGAATATATATCCTGCAAAACCCTCCTTCAAATATGATGGTGAAATTAGGACATTGCCAGATAAACAGAAATTAAGAGAATATGTAAAAACCAAACCAAACTTACAAGAATTATTAAGGGAAGACATTCAGTCTGAGAACAAACATCATTAGACGACAGCCTGAATCTAGAATGCAAGATTGTACCAGCCAGATACCAGCCTAGGAAATGAACTCTCAAGGACTATCAGAAACCAAAAGAATTACAACAGGGAACCAGAGAGGTCAATCTGTAAATGAAAACAACGTCAGATCAATAAAAGGGAATAAACAGTATAGGTATAGAACTTTCTAATGAAGAGGAAGGCAAGGTGATATCAAGTAATAAAAGACTGGTTCAAACCTAGGAAGATAAGGGTAAATTTCAAGGTAAACACAGAGGAAGTTAACAAAACTACTCATCAAAATAAAGAAAAAAAAAATCTCAGTAAAAATAAAATCTACAAAAATAAAAGAAATGGAAAAAAAATAAATAAAAGGAATTCAGCACAGGAGAGTAAGAAGAAAAAGAAAACATCAGTACCACAAAAAAAAAAAAATGACAGCAATAAACTCACACCTATCAATAATTATAGTGAATATAAATGACCTAAATACAACCATAGAGAGACAAGAGAGTGACAGAGTGGATTAAAAAAAAAACAGGATCCATCAATAGGCTGTCTACAAGAGACATGCCTCAGAAACAAAGCCGTAAATTTATTAACATCAAAGGATGGAAAAAAAAAATATCAACCAAACAGCTACCAAAAAAGAGCAGGAGTGGCAATACTTATTTCAGATAAAATAGACTGTAAAACAAAATCCACCATAAAAGACAAAGAACGGCATTACATAATGAGTAAAAAGACAACCCATCAGGCAGACAAAACCATAACAAACACCTACGAACCTAATGACAAGGCTCCAAAATACATAAAACAAACTCCAACAGCACTGAAAAGAGAAATTGACAGTTCCACAATAATAATAGCAGGCCTCAACACACCACTTCCGGTAAAGGACAAAACATCCAGAAAGAAACTCAACAGAGATACAGAAGAGCTAATCAGCCAACTTAACATCACAGACACATATAGAACACTCCACCCAACAGGTGCAAAGTACACATTCTTTTCAAATGCACATGGAACATTCCCCCACAATAGACCACATCTTAGGCCACAGAGCAAGCCTCAACAAAATCCAAAACACTGAGATAATACAAAGTATCTTCTCTGACCACAATGCCACTCAGGTAGAAATTAACATAAGGAAGAGCAAGGAAAAAAATCAATTCCATAGAAACTGAATAACACCGTGCTTAAAAAAAAAATTTTTTTTTTTTTTTTTAACTACTGGGTAGTAGAAGAAATCAGAGATAGAATAAAAAAATTCCTAGAATCAAATAAGAATGAAAACATATCATACCAAAACCTCTGGGACACAGCAAAGGCAGCCCACACAGATCAATTTATAGCAATAGATGCACACATCAAAAGAAAAAAAAAGGGACAAAATGAAACATTAGCTACGCAACTCGAACAAATAGAGAACAGCAAAAGAAGCCCGCAGCCACCGGAAGAAAGGAAATAATAAAGATCAGAGGAGAAATAAATGAAATAGAAAAGAGAAAAACAATAGAAAGAATCAACAAAACCAAAAGCTGGTTCTTTGAAACGACCAAAAAAATCGAAAAACCACTGGCCAAACTGACAAAAGAAAAACAGGAGAGGACACAAATAACCCAAATAAAAAATGAAATGGGGGTCATTACAACAGATTCAACTAAAATAAAAAGGATCATAACAAAGTTTTTTGAAAAACCATACTCCAAAAAAATCTGACAACCTAGAGAAAATGGACACATTTCTAGAGACATACTACCTACCTAAACTAACACAAAATGATGCTGAAAATCTGAACAGACCCATAACAAGAGAAGAGATTGAAAAAGTAAAAAAAAAAAAAAAAACTCCCAACAAAAAAAGCCCTGGCCAGATGGCTTCATTGGAGAATTCTACCAAACATTCAGAGAAGAGCTTACACCAGTACTACTCAAACTATTTCAGAATATAGAAAAGGAAGCAATACTTCTGAAATCATTCTATGAAGCCAGCATAACCCTGATATCAAAACCAGGCAAAGACACTACAAAAAAAGAAAATTACAGACCAGTATCTCTCATGAATATTGTTGTTGTTGTTAGGTGCCGTCGAGTCGAGATTCATAGCGACCCTATGCACAAGAGAACGAAGCACTGCCCGGTCCCGTGCCATCCTTACAATCGTTGTTATGCTTGAACTCATTGTTGCAGCCACTGTATCAATCCACCTCGTTGAGGGTCTTCCTCTTTTCCGAAGACCCTGTACTCTGCCAAGCATGATGTCCTTCTCCAGGGACTCATCCCTCCTGACAACATGTCCAAAGTATGTAAGACACAGTCTCGCCATCCTTGCCTCTAAGGAGCATTCTGGCCGCACTTCTTCCAAGACAGATTTGTTCGTTCTTTTGGCAGTCCATGGTATATTCAATATTCTTCGCCAACACCACAATTCAAAGGTGTCAGTTCTTCTTCGGTCTTCCTTATTCATTGTCCATCTTTCACATGCATACGGTGTGATTGAAAATACCGTGGCTTGGGTCAGGCGCACCTTAGTCTTCAAGGTGACATCTTTGCTCTTCAACACTTTGAAGAGGTCCTTTGCAGCAGATTTACCCAATGTAATGCATCTTTTCATTTCTTGACTGCTGCTTCCGTGGGTGTTGATTGTGGATCCAAGTAAAATGAAATCCTTGACAACTTCCTTTTCTCCATTTATCATGATATTGCTCATTGGTCCAGTAGTGAGGATTTTTGTTTTCTTTATGTTGAGGTGTAATCCATACTGAAGGCTGTGGTCTTTGATCTTTGTTAGTAAGTGCTTCAAGTCCTCTTCACTTTCAGCAAGCGAGGTTGTGTCATCTGCATAACGCAGGTTGTTAATGAGTCTTCCTCCAATCATGAATATAGATGAAAAAAATCTCAACAAAATTCTAGCCAACAGAATTCAGCATCATATCAAAAAAATAATAAACCACAACCAAGTAGGATCCAAAACCAGGTAGGCAAGGATGGTTCAACACTAGAAAATCAATTGATGTAATCTACCACACAAATAACAGCAGAGAAAAAAATCGCATGATTATCTCAATCGGTACAATAAAGGCATTCGATAAAGTTCAACACCCATTCTTTTTTTTTTTTCTCTGTTGTGCATCAACTCAGTTTATTGCAAGGCAGACATGGCAAGGCATGCTAGTAAGACGTCACAATTACTGCTAATCTGACAGGAAGAATTTATCTTGATTTAATGCTCTTTTCCCTGATTATGAGTTTAAGAATTTGTCCATTTGTTAATTTGTATTTCTTTCATGAATTGTCTGGAGGGCCCTCTTTTTTCCTCTCCCACTTTCCTTACCACTTTTTTCTTTCTTTTAATTTTTATCGTGCTTTAAGTGAAAGTTTACAAATCAAGTCAGTCTCTCACACAAAAACTTAGGTACACCTTGCTACATACTCCCAAGTGCTCTTCCTCTAATGAGACAGTCTGCTCCCTCCCTCCACTCTCTCTTTTCATTTCCATTTCACCAGCTTCTAACTCCCTCTACCCTCTCATCTCCCCTCCAGGAAGGAGATGCCAACATAGTCTCCAGTGTCCACTTGATCCAAGAAGCTCACTCCTCACCAGCATCCCTCTCCAACCCATTGTCCAGTCCAATCCCTGTCTAAACAGTTGGCTTTGGGAATGGTTCCTGTCCTGGGCCAACAGAAGGACTGGGGACCATGACCACCAGGGTCCTTCTAGTCTCAGTCAGACCATTAAGTCTGGTCTGTTTACAAGAATTTAGGGTCTGTTTTTTATCCCACTGCTCTCCTGCTCCCTTAGCAGTTCTCTGTCATCAGTTATAGCCAGGCACCATCTAGCTCTTCTGGTCTCAGGCTGATGTAGTCTCTGGTTTATGTGGCTCTTTCTGTCTCTTGGGCTCATAATTACCTTGTGCCCTTGGTGTTCTTCATTCTTCTTTCATCTAGGTGGGTTGAGAACAACTGATGCATCTTAGATGGCCACTTGCTAGAGTTTAAGACCCCAGATGCCTCTCTCCAAGGTGGGATGCAGAATGTTTTCTTAATAGATTTTATTATGCCAATTGACTTAGATGTCCCCTGAAACCATGGTCCCCAGACCCCTGCCCCTGCTGTGCTGGCCTTAGAAGCATTCAGTTTATTCTGGAAACTTCTTTGCTTTTGGTTTAGTCCAGTTGTGCTGACCTCCCCTGTATTGTGTGTTGTCTTTCCCATCACCGAAAGTAGTTCTCATCTACTACCTAATTAGTGAATACTCCTGTCCCACCTTGCCTCCCTCCCACCTCTAGTAACCATCAAAGAATATTTTCTTCTCTGTCTAAACTATTTTGTAGTTCTTATAATAGTGGTCTTATACAGTATTTGTCCTTTTACAACTGATTAATTTCACTCTGCATAATGCCTTCCAGATTCCTCCATGTTGTGAAATGTTTCACAAATTCATCACTGTTCTTTATCGAGGCATAGTATTCAACACCCATTCTTGATAGAAACTCTCAATAAAATAGGTGTAGAAGTGAAATTTCTCAACATAATAAACAGCATCTATGCAAAACTAACAGCCAACATCATTCTTAATGGAGAGAGGCTGAAACAGGAAGAAGATTAGGATGCCCTTCATCACCACTCCTATTTAACATTGTGCTGGAAGTCCTAGCTAGAGCAATAAGGCAAGAAAAAGAAAGAAAGGGCATACAAATTGGTAATGAAGAAGTAAAACTGTCCCTATTTGAGGATGATATGATACTATACATACAAAACCCAAAAGACTCCACGAGACAACTGCTAGAACTAATAGAAAGATTCAGCAGAGTAGCAGAATACAAGATAAACATACAAAAATCAGCTGGATTCCTATACATGAATAAAGAGAACAATGAAAAGGAAACCATGAAAACAATAACATTTATAATAAAAAAAAAAAAAATTTTTTTTTTTTAATAGCCCCGAGGAAAGTAAAATACTTAGGAATAAATCTAACCAGGGATGTAAATGACCTAGACAAAGAAAACTACAAAACACTATTGCAAGAAACCAAAAGAGATCTACATAAATGGAAAAACATACCACGCTCATAGACAGGTAGACTCAACATTGTGAAAATGACCACTCTACCCAAAGTGACTTACAAATACAATGCAATCAAGATCCAAATACCAAGAACATTCTTTAAAGAGATGGAAAAACTAATCATTAACTTTACATAGAAAGAGAAGAAGCCCCCGATAAGTAAAACACTATTGAAGAAGAAGAACAAATTAGGACTCCCACTACCTGACCTCAGAACCTGCTATACAGCTACAGTAGTCAAAACAGCCTGATACTGGTACAACAACAGATAGATGCATTGACCAAGGGAACAGAATTGAGAGCTCAGATGTAAATCCCATCCAACTATGGTCAGGGCCCAAAGTCCATCAAATGGGGAAAAGACAGTTCTTTTAACAAATGATGCTGGCAAAACTGGATTCCATCTGCAAAAAAATGAAACAGAACCCCATAGCTCACACCATATACAAAAACTAAGTCAAAATGGATCAAAGACCTAAATATAAAGCCAAAAACTATAAAGTTCATAGAAGAAAAAATAAGGTCAACGCTAGAGGCCCTAATGGCATTAACAGCATACAAACCATAAGCAACAACACAAAAACTCCAGAAGAGAAGCTACATAAACCAAGATCTTCTAAAAATTAAACACTTACGCTCACCAAAAGACTTCACCAAAAGAGTAAAAAGAGAACCTACAGACTGGGAAAAGAATTTTGGCTATGACAAATCAGACAAAGGTCTAATCTCTAAAATCTACAAGAAAATCCAACACCTCTACAACAAGACAAATAATCCAATTAAGAAATGTGCAAAGGAAATGAACAGACACTTCACCAAAGAAGACATTCAAGTGGCATGACAGACACATGAGGAAATGCTCACAATTGCTAACCACAATGAGATACAGTCCTACCCCAGCATTACGGGCATGAATCAAAAAAACAGGAAATAATAAATGTTGGAGAGGCTGCAGGGAAATCGAACTTTTATGCACTGCTAGTGGGAATGCAAAATGATACAACAATTTTGGGAAACAATACGGTGCTTTCTTAGGAAGCTAGAATTAGAAATACCATATGATCCAGCAATCCCACTCCTAAGAATATATCCTACAGAAATAAGAGTCATCACACAAATTAAACACATGCACACCCATGTTCACTGCAGCATTGTTCACAATAGCAAAAAGATGGAAACAACCTAGATGCCCATCAACAGATGAATGGATAAACAAACTATGGTACATACACACAATGGAGTATTATGCGATGATAAAGCACAGTGATGAATCTGAGAAACATCTCACAACATGGATGAATTTGGAGGGCATTATGCTGAGTGAAACAGCTCAACAGCAAAAGGACAAATATTGTATGAGACCACTACTGTAAAACTCATGAAAAGGTTTACACACAAAAAGAAACAATCTTTGATGGTTACAACAGAGGGGAGAGGTGAGGATGGAGAAACACTAAATACACAATAGATAAGTGGTAACTTTGGTGAAGGGTAAGACAGTACATAATACTGAGGAGGCCAGCACAACTTGCAACTTGTATAAGGCAAGGTCATGGAAGCTCCATAGACACATCCAAACTCCCTGAGGGACCCAATTGCTGGGCTGAGGGCTGTGGGGACCATGGCCTCTGAGAACATCTAGCTCAACTGGTCCAACATCGTTTATAAAGAAAATGTTCTATATTCTACTATGGTAAGTAGTGTCTGGGATCTTAAAAGCCTGTGAGTGGCCATCTAAGATATTCCACTGGTCTTACCCTTTCAGGAGCAAGGAAGAATGAAGAAAGCTAAACATACAAGGGAAAGACTAGTCCAAAGGACTAGTAAACCCCATCTACCACAGGTTCCACCAATCTGAGTCCAGTACAGCTAGATGGTGCCCAGCTACCACCACTGACTGCTCTGGACAGGGACACAACAGAGGGTTGCAGACAGAGCTGGAGAAAAATATAGACCAAAATTCTAACTCACAAAAAAAAAAGACCAGACTTACTGGCCTAACAGAGACTGGAAAAACCCCAAGAATATGGTCCTCAGACACCCTTTTAGCTCAGTAATTAAGTCACTCCTGAGGTTCACCCTTCAGCCAAAGATTAGACAGGCCCATAAAACAAAATGAGACTAAAGGGGCACAGCAGCCCAGAGGCAAGGACTAGAAGGCAGGAAAGGACAGGAAAGCTGATAATAGGGAACCCAAGGTTGAGAAGGGAGAGTGTTAACATGCCGTGGGGTTGTTAACCAGTGTCATAAAACAATATGTGTACTAAACTGTTTAACTGGAAACTAGTTTGTTCTGTAAACCTTCATCTAAAGTACAATAAATATATATATGTATAAGAAAAAAAGATATCCACTTTTGAATCTTCCTTTATGACCTAACTAAATACCACTCATTTAAAAGCATATTACTTTTATTAATAATGTTGTTCCACAAAATCAGTAGTCTCAAGGACTCAATGATGCTCTTCACTAATAAAATTGCGCTTCACCTTGCTCAGTCAAAGCCAAGCCTCCTTACACTGCATTTCACAGCGAGGTCTTAAGTGGTTCTCAAAGAAATGGTTGCGCTGAAAAAGCTTTTCCCTTGATGTCTGATTTTTCCAATGAGCATTTTTTTTGGGAAAAAAAAAGTTTTACTTATGTGCAATATAAGAGGCAGTGCTTCTCAGATGGAAAAGCATGAACCCTGGGGTCAGGAGTACCTAAGTATCTGTCACTTATTAGCCATATATACTTTGGACAATTTACCTAACTTTGTAGGACTCAGTCTCTTCTTCTCTAAAATGGGAATAACACTACTAACTTGAGAGGCATATTGTGAAGATAAAATAAGATAATGCTTGTGAAGCATAATAGCTTTCGCATAGTAATAAGGTATTTTGCCCCTCTCTTTATTAGTGTAAGTCACCCTACCTAAGTAGAAAGGGTATCTTGGAGTCCTCCAGCATGTTAAACACTGTTATTTTCAACCATAGTCTCCTACCCATCAGAAAGATCATGACATGGCAAAGGTGCATGTACACATGCATTTGAAATGCATCCTCAGCAGCAGCTCAGATTTCAAGTACGAATGTGAGAACCCTACAGGTTTTGTGGGTAAACAGTGAGTTCAGAGATTGAGCTATGCAGAGCTCAATTTTTTCACACAGGAGGGAGACTTCTGCTGTAATAATGGGGTGTCCAATAAGTTAACAAACTCCCTCAAGTTCAACAAAATGGTAACCATTAATCCTTCATGGAAACTTCCAGAAAGTGAGAGACCAATAAAAGGCAATTTTGAAAATTACATCAAAGATTTCAACAGAAAATAAAAGCAGTTTTAACAGTAATTTGCTTACTCGATCGCATCACAGCTATCTACGATCTTGCTTATTTCCACTGATCTAATCATGCTAAAAGTCGGAATCGACTTGACGGCAGTGGGTTGGGTTTTAATCATGCTAAGGTGTACAGTCCTGTATATCCTTAAAAGGTCTCTAAAAGGCTCTAGTAAAAATGACCTGAGATATTTCCCTAAGTGATGCAATACGACATAAACCACTCTAAAGAATATTTCACTCATAAAACCTCAAAGAAAGTAACAATATTAGAAGAAAAAAAATGCTTTCTGATTCTTCATTATTCCACCCTTTCCCATGATTAATCTAGAGCAGGTATCACGTTATACACTTTACAGATGTTTCTTATGGGTCTGAATCACAAGTTATCTGCAAACCATCAGCCACTGTGGAGGCAGTATGTGTAGGTGCTGCTGTAGATTCAAGACACTCAGTAAGCAGAACTAAACACCAAGCGTGTGGGAGGTCAAAAAATAGAAAAGGGGGCGGGAAAGATTATAGCTATAGTAGATATCCACCCCTGTAATAGCTCAGTAAGCAGAGTGAAATGTACAGGTTTGAACTAGCGTTTACTTGGGCATTTTTCTGGTCGCCAAGGGGTGTGGCTGCACTTTGGGTATTTTTCTAGGGAAAGTAACTATGTCCTACCATCTCTGAGAACTATACTTAGTGGCTTTGATTCATGGAAATTTGTTCTGCTTGTTTTGTGGAGACACACATATCCTGGCAGCTCCTCACTTACTTCTCTTGCAACTTCTGCGGCAAGAGGAAAATGTGTTCTTCCCTGTAGTCTTCTTGAAGCACAACCTGGAAGAAAGATGATTCCCATTAGATTCAAGGGAAAGGGGGGAAGTTGATTTTAAACATAAGATTCAAACCAAATGTCCTAACAGCACATTAAAAAATGGCTCAAATACTTTCGTTGAGGTTGAGTTTTTTCTTTTTTTTCAGAAAGCACTGTTTGAAACAAATAAGTGTGAGGTTGAAAAAAACACTTTGTTAAAGAGAATTTTTGCTCTTTTGGTGGGATTTGCTAAAACGTAAAGGGAGTACATTATTTACCCATTTTAGCAGTAACCAGGGGATACTGCAGGTGGTCACTTTGACACCCACCACAGATGCTCACAAGCACACAGGGTCAATGTTGTACAGACATTTTTGCACCACTAGCTGTGTCTACTAGGGAGTGAGTGCTTGGGAGCAGCAGTAGCAAGGTCTCAAGATAGAAAGTGCTAAGTCCAAAGCAAAAAGATGGTCTCCTTTATGGCAGGAGACTTTGTGCACAAAGATGATGGATGATACTACGTAGAGCTACATGTCTTATGTAGCTGCTTGAGTTTATAAATCTGTTAAAGTACAATCACGAACACCACCATAGATCTTAAGCCCTGAAACATTTAAATGTATTAAGTGTGTCACAATTAAGGGCATGACGTTTCTTCTTCAGGAACAACAAAAATGATCCTTAGGTTGGGAAACAAATACCAATCAGAAAGCCTGTGTCCTTTCTGTATGACACTAGACCGATGATATATGGCATTAACGGTAGATGGCTAATCCATTCTTGCCCACTAAAAAACCACATACATTTTTATCAACTCTTAAGGTTTTTTTTTTTTTTTTTTGCTTAAACGAGTAAGCCTCAGTTAAAAAAGTCATTTCTTCGGCACATTTTAGTCCCCAGTGATGCCAGATAAATGAGAATCTACTATACTATTAAAGCTTTATGAAAGTTTAATTCATTATCAATACTATGATTTAATGATACACAGTTAAATGTTAAACATTAAATTTGGCAATATAAAATGTGTCAAAGTGATGGCTCTGACGCAGAAATTTCATACCACTTGAAATTCTACTTAAGATCACCAGAGGTCTAAATGATCTATTTAAGAATGATCTGTCTTTCCAAAAATTTATATTTACAATTTAAAGGGGATACAAAGTAAAAAACTACAACAGTATTTCAGTGAAACACTTTGACCAAAATGAAAAAGTGCTATTAGCATCACTGTACTTAAAAACTAACAATACACTGATAAGATTACAGAGAACACAAGTAGCCTGAAACCAATGCTGTGAATATTTTAAATTTTTTATTATAAGTTCTTGTCTTTGTACCTGTATTTATTTTAGGCTTGACCCAATTTCTTTATTCCCTGAGCCATGGTTATTTTCAAGGTGAACTACATTTTTGTCTACTTTCTCAAGCAGTTATAACTGCCATGGTAGTTGAGGGTTTTTTTGTTTTGTTTAACAGTATAGATATAGGAAATTTTTACCATGCTATTGATTTCTTAAAAAAGATGTGCTAAGTATATACACATCATAGGATTTTTAAAAATAAACCTAAGTCACATTAGAAATCCATAATTAACCCTTATGTATGATGTTGACTTAGTTACCTGTAATATTCAAATAATTTTCCAACCAAATACCAAGTAATTTTAAATTGGAGGAATTGGTGTATTAATATATTCCATAGATACCTTATTGCTATTAGTTGTAGGAAGGTACAGTTTCAGTGATGATGGTTTTAATCCCACACACTTGAGAAATCGATTCTACAGGCTTATCCATACATGGCTTGACACCTTAAACTTCAATCAGTTGCTGAAAATACATTGTTTATTTGCCTATACACAATATTTGGGTAGTTAAGCTTAGCACAGCAAACAGTGGTGAACTTGAACACTAAATGCTTTAAATTGGGGAAAATAAAATTTGAGTAGGACTTCCCAGTAGGTCATCAGAGGTTTACCTGGTATTTTCTTACTGACCCTTTTTCCCCCTTCCCTTCTGCACCTCCACCCACTAACTCCAACACACCCAAGTTCTACTTTAAAAGCCACCCATAACCCAGCAGAGTAAAACAGGGCAGTACTGAGAAAAGTTAGCATTACCTTCCAGCCCACTCACTGATTTTAATGATTCATCAGGGAAACCCCAGTTGTTGAAATATACCTGAGATCTCATTAAATACTAAAAAAAAATAAGTGTGAAAAGATTTCTGCTTTGAAATATATGGCACCATTGACTCCCCTAACAGAACCTATTGAAGGTAAGTATGAAGTAAAAATACAGTTTAGTAAAAAGATTTTCCTCAAAGTTATATACACTATATTCAATCATCACATGGGGGGGGGGGGAAGGATGTAAGGATAAACAGATCCTACTAAAAAGTTATTTTGTTAAATCTGTCTATAAAAATCAGACATAGCAAATTCATTCTACGTCCTACAATCTCAATATAATCTCTGAAGACTGAAATATAATCAGGCATCAAATGAAGAGTAATTACTTTGCAATATTAAAACTATACACACTGACAATATTCTATATAATTAAAGAAAGTTTGGCTAATAGTAAGGAATGAATCAGATGCCTGAGCGTGACTTTGAATTGTAGATAACATGTAATGGAAACTGCTTATTATTTCATTATTTGACTATGGGACATACAATGTAACATTTATAGTAACTTGTAATACTACTGTGTGTACTTTAACTTTTAAAAACATCTTGGTTAATTTGAAAAGATTTATAGCACTTTAATATTTTATATCCCCACAATGCTAAAGATGTTTAATTTCTTCAACTTTGGCTTTTATTTCCTCTTGTAACTAAGAACTGAGGATTCATGCAGCAAAACCAAGGTTTGGTAAGAAGACTTACATGCCATACTGTTTGTGAGGCAATTTAAAGCCATTTTCAAATGTGCTTTTCCAATTATATAATTGCAATGATTTTTAAGCACATGCCTCTTTTCAAAGCTACAATCTGATATGCATACATTGCTGTTTAATTTTTCCTGACAAATATTTTTGTTTTTTTCTTGATATGGGACTCAATTTTCTGCTTAAAAATACCAGCTATTTATTCAATGACTTGAATTAATATAAAGTTCTGATTATAACTGTCAAGTATCAAATGCAAAGTGAACAAATATTTACTGAGTACTTACCATGTACAAGGCATTATGACATCATTCACTTGTTTTCAAACATGCATAATTTCCACAAATACTTAGATGTGCATACATTACAAATTCATTACCTTACACTCTGTAAAGTTACATTCTGCTTTATATAGGAAAATTATAACTATGAGTTTTTTTGTGATAAGTTTGCTGGTTTAATTTTACTCACAAATAAAATATCAACCCTCTTTCAATTTTTCATTGCTATTAACTTCATGAATAATTTCAAACGATAAAAGTAGCAATGAATTCGTTCCACTGAATACCAAAAATATTTTCAATTTGCTGACATTTTTAAATGTGGTAGCATATTTATGAATCAATATGAAAATTTTAAACCAGAAAATCATCTCATCACTCATTTGAGCTATTGCATTACCCCTTTAACTTGGTCTCTGTACTAAAATATAATCTTGCTCCCACCACCACTCTCTCTAAACCAGCCACAAATAATCTTTCCAAAACGTAAATCTGATCATGCAGTGACATGGTCAAAATTCTCTGTTGTGAGTGGAATTGTGTCCACGGAAAAGATGTGTTGAAGTCCTAAGCCCAGTACTTACAAACGTGACTTTATTTGGCAATAGGGTCTTCATAGATATAATCAAGATGAGATCATCCTGGATTAAGGTGGGCACTAATACAATATGATGCATCCTTATAAGAAAAGAAGTAGTGACACAGACATCCAGGAGAGGACACCACATCAAGATGAAGGCACAGATTGAAGTGAAGCTTCTACAAGTGAAGGAATGTCAAGGATTGCCAGCAACCACCAGAAGGTAGGAAAAAGGGATGTGCGATATTAATGTTATTGTGTCACTTTGGCTAGGCCATGATTTTGGGTATTGTGTGGCTGTCCTCCATTTTTGTGATCTGATGTAATTATTCTCCATTTTGTGATATTATGTAATTATTCTCCATTTTATGTGTTATAAATCCTAATCTCTGTATGTTAATGAAGTGGGATTAGTGTGTGGCATATTTTGAGTCACAGCCTTATAAGAGGGTGACTTACCCAAGTCACACCCTCACTCGAGTCACATCCTTACTCAAGTCACATTCTTAATCTGATGTACTGGGAGTTTCTGGGAGGTGTGACCTGAATCCAATAGATATATAAGAATGCTCTGGCAAGGCTCTCCCTTGCTCTGTATCTTGCATCTGGCTCATCATCATCTTACCTCCACTTCTTGGGACCTGAGCCTATCATCTGACCTGACAATTCTGGGATTCACCAGCTTCTGCAGCCCTGTGAGCCAGCTGCCTGCCACCTGATCTGCTGATTTGGGAATATGCCACCTTCTTCAGCTCCATGAGCTAACCACCTAGCATCTGACCTGCTCATTATGGGTTCATCAGCCCCTGTAACCATGTGAGTCAGAAGAAGCCTCCAGCCTGACCCACAGATTTGGGCCTTGCCAGCCCCCACAACTGTGTAAACCATTTCCTTGAGATAAATTTCTCTCTATATATTTACATATATTCGCTTCACTGGTTTTGCTTCTCTGGAGAACCCAGCCTAAAACAGCATGGAACAGATTCTCCTTCAGAAACTCCAGAAGGAACTAATCCTGACAGCTAGATTCTGGACTTCTAAGTTTCAGAACTGTGAGGTAATATATGTACCCAGCTTGCGATAATCTGTTACGGCATCCATAGGATGCCATAGGACTCTATCACCTAAGGATAAGATCCAACACCCTATATATGACAGCTAAGAACTTCATGTCTAGCCCCTTGCTTCCTCTTCACTACAGCCTCACTTCTCCTTTTCCCACTTCAATCCTTCTCCCACTTCCCCAGACTCTGTCTGCATTGTAGCAATACCAAGCACCCATACTCAGGTAGCTGTTTTTCTACCTCCATGACTTCACACCTGTATCTCTCCTGCTTCCATCAGTCTTCTATTCATGTCCTCCTAGTGAACTTTGCTTAAAATTTCTGCTCATTAATCGCCAATTCTATGGAAGCTTTACATGACTTTCTCTTTATTCTGTACAGTATCACTATACTTGTTTCACTCTATTTCCATGTCCTGTCCATGTCTACGAGGCTGTGAAAATCTGAATGGAACCATGACATTATTTTCTTGGGGACTACCCCAGGATCTAGCGTGGGATGGGTGTCACCAAGTTTTTAGGGAGCTGAATGAAAAGTCAGGGGTAAACAGGAAGTTGATTCTGCCTTTAAAGTAACACTGCTTTCACTTAGCACATGTTCTGAGCAAAAGTATCTGACAGCACTATGCTTGCTACTAGTGATTTCCCATTATTCCTGAAGTCTGAATTAAATCAAGCACCAAGTATACATGAAACATATTTTACTACATGTTCTTTCCAATATTGATTCTTTTTTCTTATTTTTCATAAAAATAAGAATCTATGGGAAAAATACTTTTTCAAGCAGTTGCGTGCTCTCCTGAATCTACTGATATAATAGAAGTAACAATGATTAAAGAAATGGGAGGAACAGCATAAACAACTGACTTCTAGGCCAAAGGAAGTTTCGTGGCCTAAGAGAATATCTGTGAGATCCATGAATTTTGAAAATTACCTGCATTTTTTTATTGTTTGAGCCATCATCATCCTAGCCAATTCCCACACCGTCAATCTGCAGATCCCATTCGACATTTAGTAATTAGGCTTCTTTTTAACAAGGAAGAAAAAGAGTATTTTAAAATACTTTCTTTGAATGATTACTCATTTTATAAAGATTTTACAAGATGAATGATATATTTGTTTTCTCAAGGTGGCATTTCCCTAAGCCTTCTACTTTCTTGAAATGGGCTATAAACAAGCTCAGTGGGGGGAATTTGGGCTATCTGACCCATTTAGGCATAAATACCAAAGAAGAGAGAGGAAACCCTAGTGACGTAGTGGTTAAGAGCTATGGCTGCAAACCAAAAGGTCAGCACTTCCAATCCACCAGGCACTCCTTGGAAACTCTATGGGGTAGTTCTACTCTGACCTATAGGGTCACTATGAGTTGGAATCGACTCTACAGCAACAGGTATAAAAGAAGTCAAGTGTATCACAGATATATAAGTGAAAGGAATGCTAACAGCACTGTCCAACCCCTTTTTGTTTATCAAGGACTAAATGGAGAATATCAGCATCACAGAGTAGGTGACACAGAAAGGACATATTTATAGGAGATTATTTAATATCTGTATCTTCCATTGGACATTAAGTTTCATGAGGACAGTAACCAGGTCTGGCTTGCTTACCACCATATCCCCAGAACTTAGCAAAATACAGTGTTCAGTCAATGAACCATAAAACCCTTCAGCAGTGAACTTGACAATTTCTTCCTAATCCATCCAAGACCTTTATTATTAGAAACCCCCCAAAAATCACCCTTTACTACCACTGATTACTACTTAGTCCCACAGATAGAACTTGCTGCACAGATTCTACCATGATCTAACCCTAACAGGTAGAATCTTACAACGTTCAAAATTCTAAGGAAAGCAGTTCTGCCAACAGTCCTGCTGCACAAAATGTGTCTGGCAGCACTATACTTGCTACCAGTGTTTCATGCCATGGGAAACTACCTTCCCCACCTGACTGGAATCTACAACACAATTTAACCCAAAGACAGTTAAGTCTATGACCTGGAGGGATCCAACTGGTTTAACAAACAGACTGGCATTTTCTTTCAGACAAGAAGCATTGTCTTGCTACCCTACACCGACTTCTATGCCAAATTTTAACTCAGACTTAGTTTGTGCAGGGCAAATAAAAATATACAAACCAAGTGAGTTTAAAACATAGAGACTAACAGATTCTTAACTATACTGGCGCTAGTGAGCCTCACTCTAACATCGTCTAAGAAGTTAATCCATATTAACTAAGTAAGAAGCTGATGCGAAGTTTCTCTCTCCAAGTGGGAGGCACGTATCACATCTTCAGTTAGTTTTAAAACAGAAATAGCAGGGTTACTCTAACACACAAATATTCACAATCTCCTATTTGAAGTGCAGCAACCCAAGCAAACATGGGTGGCATTCCCTTGATGAGTTGGAAAAAAAAGTCACTAAGTATAAAGTTCCGGATTTGCTCACTTCCAATGAAAAATGAAAAGAACATAATCTCACAACTCAATCTGATTTATCAGTAAGGGAAATCACCTAAAAAGAAATGCAAAAATCCTAACGGTTCGTGAGGCAAAAGAGTATCAGGTAAACACTTGGGAGAAGAAAGAGAAATTTTCATAAAGGGACTAAGGGGCTAGAAGTACATATTCTTAAAAGTACCAATATTAGACACATTAACTATTTTTAATACTCATGTCACTGAAAATCACCCTGCAGTAACAGATTTTTTTTTTTTAAATGGTGTGAGGAAATATGAAAGGAAGCCAGTTTTAGAATCTAGCCTTTAAAATCTTTATCAATAAAATCAGGCTTTAAAGATACAGCAGTTAAAATATTTAGCAACTTCCCCCACCCCAAAGTTCTACATAAATACAGAAATTCAAAAGAAGGATTAGTTAAAAGTATATTCAGTTTATTTATTGTAGCAGGTCTTCTTCTAGTCACCACCTATCTTTCAAGAATCTTCTAAGATATTTGCCGATGTTTAGAAAATCTGACACCAGAAAACCTAGATAGAATCTAGAAATTTTTAAAAGCCCAGGTACTCAGTTTAGACAAGGGTTGAGTGAATCTGGGCCTACCAGATGTGGTAATGAGAGCTGTATCACTATTTTTAAATATCACAAGGGGGCATATTATTAGCTAGCCACTATTATAAGAAAAAGAGTCAGTATGGTAATAATAGGCTGGGATTTTAAAATCCTGAAGATGTTTAGGATTGAAACTTCTGCATAAAGAAAAGGTACACACACACAACTGTGTACAATTTCTAGATGTTCCACTATTCTCCAAACCTTCTGCCAAGAAAGCACAGCCTTGGCCGTATCATTTGACAAACAAATTTCCACCGAATAAAAATAACCAGAAATAGCTTGAAGCTTCATGACTGGAGTAAGCACTGTGACTCTTATCTACTTAGTGGCCTTGTCTGTCACTATTATCTCTTTATCAACTGGATTTTCAAGGAGACATTCTGATTATATAAATATTTTGTCTAATGAAGCAGAGACCCTAGAGCCCAGACTTATTCTTTGCAAATTACCAAAAGCCACACTTTGCATTCTCATCATCTCTTAAGAAAAGATTCTCACACTTTGTAAATAGGTCAAAGAAAGTAAGGTTGCTTCCCATTGCCTTCAAGTTGACTCCGCACAAGGAAAGTAAGGTTGCTTCCCGTTGCCTTCAACTTGACTCCGACTCTTAGTGACCCTATAGGGCAGAGCAGAGCTGCCCCATAGGGTTTCCAAGAAGCAGCTGGTGAATTCCAACTGCTGACCTTTTGGTTAGCAGCCAACCACTTAACCACTGCGTCACCAGGGCTCCAAGGTTGCTTAGGAGTTAATTAATTCCCCCCTACATCTCCATCCAGCATAAATACGTACCATATTTGGGACCATAAGTTTCTCTACTGGATTAATTAGCATTCGTAGTCAACAAACAGCCTTAGAGAGAGATAAACTCTTACATCCAGGTATGTAATATCCTATAGTTTATATAACAGTTGCTCAAATGCTGTTAGTGGAATTGAAGTAAAGGAATACTTTGATTCTTCTCATCATTCCTCTTGCTAAATATTCTGATGTCCCTTTCCCTGCCTTGTTCCCAAAGTTCACTTGCAAGAATTAAATTTAAAACATCAGATAAACGATTACTCATCGTTAAAAGTAATGCCTGCCAGAGTGCAACGTGTTACCTCTCCCAAGAGTACTTGTATGTTACAAGGGAGCAACAGGTGATGGTGAAATTTCAGCTATCTGCAAGGTAGATACAGAGAGTAGTCTGAGAATTAAAAGGACCTTTCTCAAGTCCTGAAAAAAATAGTTGTTACAGATTGAATTGTGTCACCCCAAAATATGTGTTGTAAATCCTAACCTCTATGCCTGTGGTTATAATCCCATTGGGGAATGGGTTGTCTTCGTTATGTTAACGAGGCAGGGTTAGTGCAGGGTGTATCCTAAGTCAATCTCTTGAGAGATATAAAAGAGATCAAATAAGCAAGCAGATGAGAGACGGGGGAAGAGAGATACCAAGCACATGAAGATCGCCCAGGAGCAGAAGCTCAGAAGAGAAAAGAACCTTCCTCCAAAGCTGACGGAGAGAGAAAGCCTTCCCCTAGAGCCGGCACCCTGAATTCGGACATCTAGCCTCCTAAACTGTGAGGAAATAAATTTCTGGTTGTTAAAGCCATCCAGCTGTGGTATTTCTGTTACAGCAGCACTACAGATCTAAGACAACGGTGTAAAGACTGCTACCTACTCTATTAGTACATAAAGCTAGCTTCGCTTTGAAGTATTAAAATGCCCTATCATATTTGAAAATAAATACAAAAAAGCTTGAAAACTGCATATTTTTGGATTCATCAATATCACTTCTAAGAATTAGTCCCAGAAATAAAAATCTTTATTAAAGTCTTTGCCCAAAATTTTAAATAATCAAAATACCAAAAAAAAAAAAAAAAACCAAACCCACTGCCATCGAGTCAATTCCGACTTACAGTGACCCTAGAGGATAGAGTAGAACTGCCCCATAGGGCTTCCAAGACTTTAAATCTTTACGGAAACAGACTGCCATATCTCTCTCCCACGGAGAGGCAGGTGGGTTCAAACCAACAACCTTTTGGTGAGCAGTTGAGTACTTTAGCCACTGCACCACCAGGGCTCACCGAACAAAAAGGGATCTCTTATGATTAAAATGATTAATGATCAAAAATCGTTAGGAAGGAGAATATCTATTACCAAGGGAAAATATTCACAATACTACATGACTGCATGAAATGGATACACACACATAAACATATAAACATATACACACATAAACATTAGAGAGAGAAAACATGTGCACCGGTAGACAGATAATCATTTGCAGTGGAATTATGGTGCTTTGGAAACCCTAGTGGCATAGCGGTTAAGTGCTACAGCTGCTAACCAAGAGGGCGGCAGTTTGAATCCACCAGGTGCTCCTTGGAAACTCTATCAGGCAGTTCTACTCTGTCCTGTAGGGTCGCTATGAGTCAGGATCGACTTGACAGCAGAGGGTTTGGTTTGGTTTTTTGTGCTTTATTTTATTCTTCAAGTTACCTTCCCTGAATATTTTTTAACTTGCAATTAAAAGAAACTATAAACGTTTTTCTTAATTTTAGGGAAGGAGGCCAAATTGTTTGAAATAACAAACTACTTCCCAGTTACTAAAGGCTGACTCCCCTCCAGGAACTGGCAAGTGGTTTTCATATTTTTCTAACTACTACTGCTATCAAGAAACTTATTAAAAAACTAATCGGCAAGGGTTAAAACTAATGGGGCTATAACTATTCACAAACATTATAATTTGGTTTTGCAAATACCGCTTGTCTAAATGCATGAAATAAAATTCTCAATTAATTAAAACACGTACTTGAATTATTTAGTAATTGTAAACAAATCAAGATCTTTATTTATATATAAGGAATCTGCAACTGGACTTTGACATTATGCACTAGAAACTAAGCCACTAGTTTGATAGTTTTTAATAGGAACATAGAGAAGTGTGCAAACTCAAAGTTTTAAGTTCGAGAAAATGTCAGGCTTAATCTAGGCTTTAAATAATTAGGTATGAGTCTTGAAATAAGGGGAAATATTTAATTAAGGTGAATGAAATTGGAAGGAATTAGTTTCACACTTAATTTTCAGAGTATCTTGTATTAAGAAAGCAGAAAAATGTTATTACATAATCATCCATATGTGTTACATATGTTGCAAAAAACAAAGTGACTGATTGGATATTCAACTTAGAGAAGCACAACCTTACAAATGTAAAGACTATCTCCTCTCATAACCACTCGGATTCTTCCTATAGTCATACGCATACAAAATGTGGATGGATACAACGAAATATTACACAATTGCAATTCAGACTTGGCAAAGAAGTATTTTAAATAGAACCTCCAAGTTCTAGTACCATTTATAATTTCAAAACCACGCTTCACTTTCCAGTAATAAGAAATAATTCCATTTCTGAAACTGTTTTCCAGTGTAACCACTTCATAGCATTTTCTTTTAAAAACCATGGATTCTGAGAAACCTAACTTACAAATTTAGAAAGAAAACATTCTAGCGCCAAAAGTACGCAAGTAATGAGGAATTAACCTCCTGAAAACACGGAAGTATTAAGAAAAATTTGAAACATGAAGTGCAAAAACTACAGGCAAACCTATCATTTCACTTATTTAAAGGGACATGAAGAATATCCCTATCAATACAGAGCTTTCCATACTTGAAAATCAGCACTGATCTGATGTAAAAAAGAAACTCTAATCTTTGAAAAGCACCATGTGGCATTTTCAACTTTACTACCACTTTGCTGACTCCCTGTCCCAGAGCAGGCCACCTCCAACATTAGTACTCTGACCTTAGAGAAAACTGACAGATAAAGTTTATAGTGAGAAAAAATGAGTTTTTATGGGTTTCCAAAAGGGAATTCTTATGACACTAAAAGCTATATAATGATATTGACCTGATAACCAACTTTTTTACTGCCAAATTATGGACTTCAGATTTCTGGAGAAATATCCAAGTAAATTTGCAACAAAAAATAGGTTTGAGCTCATGACAGAGAGTCTAGAATCTCTTCTAAAACTTGAAAGACACATAAAATGATTTTTCAAATCAGGTCTTCTTTAAGGTTTTCAGTATCCCGGTATTCACCTTTTACAATGGAACTGACCGACCTTGCTGACACACCTGTAAAAAAAAAAAATCAATGTAACTACTCATACCTTTCTGGAAAAATATAATTTCCAAGTCTGTTTCTAGTTTCCATCTTAAAGGAAAATGTACAATGTATGGCAAGTGGGATTATTTTCTTGTATAACTGTCTTCAGAAATCAATTAGAATATTCAAAATATTTCATTCTCACAAATGAAAATAAGTTGCTTACTGAAATGACAGTCTTCCATTTCACTGCTTTAAAAATTAAGCTGGCATGGATAATAAAATTGTTTTCTGACTGAATATGCTTGGCATTCAAATATTCTAAAAAACAAATACTAATCCATAATTAGATTTCATGGGCGCAATCGATAGAAAACAGAATGTGTTTTTATTTTCTGAGAGCAATATTAATGATTTGATATCATAAAAGTTGTAACAACAATACCAAGGTTTGCATAACCCTATAAACAGACGTGCACATGAATGTTCATTGTGGTTTTCAGCCTAATCTTTACTATTCATTCATTCAGCAAATATTTATTGTGCCTACTATGTGCCCATGTGGCACAAACAGTTTGTGCTCAGCTACTAACCTAAAGATTGGCATTTCAAACCTACCAGCAGTGCCATGGAAAAAAGGCCTGGCATTCTGTTTCAGTAATGATGATTGCCCAGAAAACCCTATTGAGCAGTTTTACTCTGGTGCACATAGTCACCATGAGTCAGAATCAATTCTATGGCAATGTGTTTTTTGTTTTTTATGTGCCCATCATTGTTTTAGGTACTTGAAAACAAATCAGGCAACAAAACTAAAGGTCCTGTTACCATAAGAAATTTCTTTCTAGTTGAAGTAGAAAGACAATCATCGTGTCCGATGACAGCAGGTACTTTAAAGAAACATAACACAGGGTAATAGAAGCTAGGGGCTCTGAGGGTTGGAGTGGGTGAAGTGGTATTTTACATAGGGTTGTCAGAGAACGCCTCACTCGTGATGAGATGACATCTAAACAGAAGTCAGAAGAAGAGAGGGAGGGAGCTAGGCAGCAGGCACAGCAAGGCCCTGAGATGGAACCTGCTTGGCATGTTTGTCATAAGGAGGTCTATGTTACTGCAAAGTATAAACGATTTTGCTTTGCTCAACAAGCATTTATTGAGTGATTATATTCTAAAAATTACGCCAAGTGTTTTGAGATGTTAAGATGACCCAAATATAGTTTCTGGCCTCAGGCTTGGATATAATTGCAATACAAAGTAATAAATGTTGTAAAACATTTGAGCTGAGTTTAAAAGAGGAACCAATAGCAAATTCTACTTTAAGAAGATGAACCAGGAGCCCAGAAAATACACTGTGCCAAAAACCTAACAAAGAGTCCAGGAAATGTGGCAGATACTCTTGGCTCACTCAACACCCATTCAACCACATTCTCTCTTTCGCCTTTTCCTGGAACCAGGGTAAAATACTTGATTTCCCAGGTAGAAGGAGAAGAGGCATGTGTCATAGTTGTGCCAAAATGACGTAGGTAGAAGGAAGGCTCAAAACACACTCTATTGGGAGCCAGGATACTACTGTACAACCCTGGGTGAATCAACAGCCCCCAGGTTTTTTAGCTGACTGACCTCAGGCCTCTGATATCAGGCCCTCCTTCCAAGCCCTTCTGCCTGCAGCCTCCCTCATCATCTTCAACCTGAACTATACACCAGCCTTCTAACTGATCTCCCCCAAGTTCTAGCCTCAATCCCTGTCACTCCCGCAGACACACCATTATACCAAACACAGCAGACTCTTTGTCATTCTTCAAACATTCCATACACATTCCCACCTCTAAGCAATGCCTGTGCTGTTCCTTCTTCCTGAAATTTTTTCATCTTCACCACCTGTCAAATTCCTAAATATTCCAGACCCCACTGAAATTTCATCCCATCCAAGTAGCCTTAGTCAATCACTTATACAACCTTCAACCAGCCAGAATTAACTACTCCCTCCTCTGCAGTACCACTAAACTTCGCTTATATCCCAATTAGAGAAGTATCACCATCCCACCTATACCATAGTTATATACCATATATGTTTGTGTCCCCAACCAGATTTTAATTTCTTGCAACAAAGTATATGCACAATTCAGGCATGTATCTATTCATAACCCAGTAAAGTGCTCTGCACACCACAGGCATGCAATTAACTTACTCTGAATCTCCTTCAATAGACTACAAACAGTCCTCATCTTATCGGTGGGGGGAAGGAGTATTCCTGTATTGAAAAGCATGGCACCATCACAAAGTGGACTGTTCAGCCACTACTGTTGCATTCAGCTATTCAAATAAGCTCTAAATCATTGAAGACATCACTGAATAAGAAGAGAAAGACAGCAAAGAGTAAAGTATGGGTGCTTATTGGGCAGCATATAACAAAATTAAAGAGGAATGGGGAAATGCAAAGCAAAGAATTACCTATATTAAGAAGCATTACCAATTGTTATGGAGTGAACTGTGTCCAAAAAGAGCTGCTGAAATCTAACCTGTGAACCTATGGATGGGATCTTGCTTGGAAATAGGGTATTTGAAGGTGTTACCAGTTACGTTAACATGAGGTCATACTGCAGTAGGGTGGGCCCTAATCCTATATGACTAGTATGCTTACAAAAGAGAAGAAAATACACAGAAACTAGAAGACAAAAGGAGGAAGCCATATGACAATGCAGCTGTAAACCAAGCAACACCTGGAGCTGCCAGAAGCTAGGAGTCAAGCACAGAATAGATTCTCCTTCATAATCTAAGAAATCAACATGACCAGCACCCTCAAGTCAGACTCACAGCCTCCAGAACTGTAAAACAGTAAACTTCTGTTCTTATAAGCCACCTAGTTTATATTTCACTACAGCAAGCCCAGGAAACTAAGATTCCAAAGGATACTAAAAGGATTTAACAGATATTTTACTAAATGCCTACTGTGGGTCAGATATTACACTAAACAAAGAAAAAAAAAAAACCAAACCCACTGTCGTTGAGTCGATTCCAACTCATGTTACACTAAGCAGTGAGAATACAAAGGTGAAGACAGTGAGAGAGGGTTGAAATTTTAAACACAGTTTTTTTAAGTATAAAACACTGGCCTATAAAACAGTCCTTCTAAAAGTATAAACCAAAGAACAGCTTAAGAGCCAAAAAAGACTACCAACACCCAATTTTGAGTCCAAATCTAGGAAACTATCTCGCCTAAATTGTGATTATGTAGGCACGCTCCCCGAGGAACGCTTGTGAATGTTAAAAGGGATTCCTTTATTCTCAGTGACTATAAACTGCTCAGATAGAAAATTTGAGTTCCAGACACTTGAATACATTTCCTGCTTTGAGATAAGTTCTATCCATGCACAGGTTGTTTTAGTAATTAAGGTACTAACACTGCTGCCATCATGAATGAAACGGGAGGAATTTATTAAAGTGGCACTACATAGGGGATGTTCCATGGGAGACAGTGAATAGTTAGTTGTTCACTTTGTCCTGTGAGGTCAAATTAACAGAACCACAAAACTAAACCCATTGCCACTGAGTCAATTCTGAATCGAAGACAGACTGGAAATATGACAAACGAGATTTAGGACAGACATTGGAAGACTTGTGAGACACCACTGACTCACACTACCAAGTTACACTGTGAGCCACTTCTGCAGATTTTGAATGAAGGAACAGACTGCTTTCTTCTAAGACAGGGGGCAAAGCAAGCAGATGGAAACATGACCTGTTAAGGTTTCTTTTGAACATGCAATTCTATTGCACACAATCATTTCCTGGTGTGTTGAAAAATATGACACTATCACTCTAAGAATTAAAAGAAAGTATATACCCAAAATGCCATCTAAGGTAAAATCTGATTTAGTATGCCCTTAGTCATATAAAGATTCCAAGGATCTCAACGTACCTTCTTGTAAATCAGTATCAAAAATGTAAATTATCAAATAACCTTTTTGCCTTATGACTAAATAAATCCAAATTACCTATTTAACAAAAAACTCAGGTCTTCACATATGAGTACTACAAAATATCTTCATTTAATAATCTATATATAGAATTAAGATGAAATTTCATTTTTATTAACTCAGGGTATAACTTGTTTCCAACAGAAACAATGGTACTAAGATATTTTGAGGATTTCCCTATAATCCTTGTAACTAAATATCTTTTACTCAAGACAACTTTGGTATCTTTTCACTTAGCAAAACAATTCTACAAAATTTAGTCCACAACCCCTCACAAACTGAAAATATTACTTTATCATCTAAACATGCAAATGATGTAATACCAATATTAACAAATGTATTTCTTAGAGTTCATTCATTCAGTGATTAAATAAGTGTTTATTGAGAGTTTACATCTAGACATTGTACTAAGTGCAAAGACACCAAGAATGACCCAATTATGGTCCCTGTCCTCAGTCAGAGAAACCTAAAATTCTAATACCAAAACACATGCACTAGGTGTCAAAGGAGACTCAACTGCAAGTTACTTCAAGAATATACACCAAGTAATCAGAAAGTACAAAGGTCCAAGCAACTATACGAAGGAACTGAGGAAGTACGTCAGGTAACTTTGGGATGGCTCACTCAACATTTCATTCCAACTTCCATCCTTCCCTACCTCCCTCCAAATTAGAAGCGGGAAAGCTAAAAGACTTTTTCTCTCCCCTAGAGGTGGTTTTATGGCACAGTTCTGGCCAATGAAATATAGATACAAGTCCCCATGAGCAGGCATTCCTTTATAAAAAGAGAAAAAGTCCCATGAGGAGAAGGCTTCTGAGTTCTCCTTTCATTTTTCTTTCTGCTTCAGAGTAAACACAATTTCTGAAGGTGCAAAAGTAATCTGTGAAATAAGAGGCAAAAGTCAAGCACTAAGAATGGTGGAGAAGGAAAACATTGCCTACATTTCTGCTGCCATCAGTCAGCTGTGAAATGCTTCCAGACTTCTTATGGCATGAGGCAAATAAAACTCTTACTCAGTTAAGTCATCAATAAGGTTTTCTACCATCTGGAACCAGAAGTGTTTTTATCATTAAAAGAAAGCTAAACCAAAAAGGCAATATTTTAGACTACCTATGGCTCCTCCTCCTTTCAATCAGACTATAGTCTTCCCTAGCTAGAAGGAATAAAAAAAAAAACTGAATTTGCATCTCTACAATTTTTGGTAGTTCAGATTAATAAAGATGTTCCAATTCATCCACAGAAATCCATTGCTGCACAGTCGCTGCAAGATTCTTTTTCTCTTATTAAATAAAACCTTCAGTCCACCAAACCTACAAAATAACATTTTTATAATTCGGTACATATCATTCACATATACCATATATCAAAACCAAACCCACTGCCATCCAGTCAATTCTGACTCTCAGTGACCTACAGGACAGAGTAGGACTGCCCCACAGGATGTCCCAGGCTGTAATTAGAATCAGAAAGGAAAAAAAGAGACGAACATGCTAAGCATTTCTCAAGCCGAAAGAACTGAAGAAAAAATCCAAGCCTCGAGTTCCCATATTGAGGGATTCTATCAGATCACTACGAATCAGAATCGACTCAACAGCAACAGGTTTGATCTTGGATTTGGTTTATGGGCAGAATATTGAACGACACAAGAAGCATCAAAAGAAGATGGAAGGAATACACAGGGTCACTATACCAAAAAGAATTGGCTGACATTCAACTATCTCAGGAGGTAGCATATGATCCAGAGTACTGAAGGAAGAAGTCCAAGCTGCACTGAAGGCATTGGCAAAGTGCCTTCATTTTGCTCCAGGAATTGACGGAATACCAACTGAAATGTTTCAAAAAAACAGAGCACTGGAGGTGCTCACTTGTCTATACCAACAAATTTGGAAGACAGCTACCTGGCCAACCAACTGGAAGAGATCCATATTTGTGCCCTGGAAGAAACCCATATTTGTGTCCATTCCAAAGAAAGGTGATCCAACAGAATGTGGAAATTTTTGAACAATATCATTAATATCACACACAAGTAAAATTTTGCTGAAGGTAACTAAAAAACCGTTGCAGCAGTATATTGACAGGGAATTGCCAGAAAGTCAAGCCAGATTCAGAAGAGGACGTACAATAAGGGATATCACTGCAGATGTCAGATGGGTCTTGGCTGCAAGTAGAGAACACCAGTAAAATGTTTACCTGTGTTTTTTTGACTACGCAAAGGCATTTGACTATGTGGATCATAATAAATCACGAATAACATTGCAAAGAATAGGAATTCTGGAACACGTAATTGTGCTCATCAGAAGCCTGTACACAGACCAAGAGGCAGCTGTTCAAACAGAAAAAGGGGATACTGCCTGGTTTAAAATCAGGAAAGGTGTGCGTCAGGGTTGTATCCTTTCACCATACTTATTCAATCTGTATACTCAGCAAATAATCCTAGCAACTAAACTATATGAGGAAGAACACGGCATCAGGATTAGAGGAAGACTCATTAACAGCCTGGCATATGTAGATGACAGAATCTTGCTTGGGTAAAGTGAAGAGGACTTGAAGCACTTACTGATGAAGATCAAAAACTACAGATTGCACTTCGACATAAAGAAAACAAAAATCCTCACAACTGAATCAATCAGCAACATCATGATGAACTGAGAAAAGATTGAAGCTGTCAAGGATTTCATTTTACTCAGATCCATTACCAACACCCATAGTAGCAGCAGTTAAGAAATCAAAAGACGTGTTGCATTGGGCAAATCTGCTGCAAAGGACCTCTTTAAAGTGTTGAAAAGCAAAGACGTCACCTTGAAGACTAAGGTGCACCTGACCCAAGCCATGGTATTTTCAATCCCATCATATGCATATAAAAGCTGGACAACGAATAAGAAAGACCAAAGAAGAATTGACACCTTTGAATTGTGGCATTGGTGAAAAATATTGAATATACCATGGACTGCCAAAAGAATGAACAAATCTGTCTTGGAAGAAATAAAACCAGAATGCTCCTCAGAAGAAAGGATGGAGAGGCTGCATCTTACATACTTTGGACGTGTCATCAGGAAGGATCAGTTCCTGAAGGAGGGCATCACACTTGGTAAAGTACAGGGTCAGCAGAAAAGAGGAAGACCCTCAATGAGATGGACTGACATAGTGGCTGCAACAATGGGCTCAAGCATAACGATTGTGAGCATGGTCCAGGACCAGGCAGTGTTTCGCTCTGTGGTACACAGGGTTGCTGTGAGTCAGAACCAACTCGACAGCACCTAATAACAACAACATTGCATTGGGCAAACCTGCTGCAAAAAACCTCTTTAAAGCGTTCATAAGCAAAGATGTCATATTAAGGACTAAGCTGCACCTGGCCCAAGCTATGGTATTTTCAGTCGCTTCACATGCACGCAAAAGCTGGACAATCAATAAGAAAGATCAAAGAAAATTGATGCCTTTGAATTATGGCGTTGGTGAAGAATATCAAATACACCATGCACCGCCAGAAGAATGAAAAAATCTGTGCTCAAAGAAGTACAGCCAGAATGCTCCTTTGAAGCAAGGATGGCGAAACTTCGTCTCGTGTACTTTGGATATCTTATCAGAAGGGACCAGTCCCTGGAGAAGGACATCATCCTTGGTAAAGTAGAGGGTCAGCAAAAAAGAGGAAGACCCTCGATGAGATAGACTAATACAGTGGCTGCAACAATAGGCTCAAACATAGCAGTGACTGTGAGGATGGGACTGGGCAGTGTTTCGTTCTGTTGTACACAGGGTTGCTATGAGTTGGAACTGACTCGATGGCACCTAACAATCATAATCGACTCAACAGCAAAAGGTTTAATCTTTACAGAGAGCGCTGGTGGCACAGTGGTTAAGTGCTCAGCTACTAACCAAAAGTAGGCAGTTTGAATCCACCAGCGGCTCTAGGGGAGAAAAGACCTGGCCATCTGCTCCCCTAAAGATTACAGACTTGGAAACTATAGGTCAGTTCTAGTCTGTCCCGCAGGGTCACTATAAGTCAGAATTGACTCAATGGCAACAGTTTGGATTTTTTTTGTTTTTGGAATCTTTACAGAAGCTGACTATCTTTCTCCTGTGGAGGGAACAGTGGGTTCAAACTGCTGACCTTTTGGTTAGCAGCTGAGCACTTAACTACTGTGCTTCTTATGTAACATACAGTCAACCCTCCATATCCACGGGTTCCACATGCATGGATTCAACCAACTGCCGATCAAAAATATTCGGAAAAAAAAGAATGTACCAAAAAGCAAAACTTGATTTTGCCTTACACGAGCACTAGCTGAATCCACGTGAATGAAGTGATGTGCAGGTATTCCCTGCTGGAGCCTCTCCGCCATTTCACAGATCCTCAGACTCTCTCCAGCACTCATTTGAGCATTGCTCACCTCATGTTTGTTTGCTACTTGTGTTATGTGCACCTTTTGTTTCGGTGAAGAAATGGGTCCTAAAAAGCAGTTAAGTAGTCAAAGCATCCCTCATAGGGTAAGAGGGAGCATAAAGTGCTATTTCTCAATAAAAAAATAAAAATCTTAGATCTTTTGAAAAGTGGCATGTCGCTGCCAATATGAGTCCTAAGGTCGAACAAACTGAGCATTCGCACGATAAAGCAGAAAACCTTAAATTCGTGGAAGTGTTAGTGCTGCCCCATGAATGGTCTCTGTGGTTTGTGATAAAGTGCTTGCAAAGAATGAGAAAGCATTAAGTATTAGGTCTAAACATTAACAACTATTTATATAGCATTTACATTTTATTAGGTATTATAAGTAATCTAATGATGATCTAAAGTGTAGGAAGGATATGTGTAGGTTATATGTAAATACTACCCCATTTTACAGAAGGGACTTAAAATTCGTGGATTTTGGTATCCACAAAGGACCTGGGGCCAATGTCCCACAGATACTGAGAGACGGCTGTACACATATACACAAGTAACTGAAGTTAGGAAGAAAGGGGAAAAGAGGTAAGAAGAAAATGGAGACAGAGAAGGAGAGAGGACCTAACTTATTGGATGTGTAAACTATGTTTTTCAATTTTGTGGACACTTTCTACAAAGTAGCTTCAGAATAAAAGACCACAAGACAGCAGTATTTTAAAAATAGGGAGAACCCTCCAACCTGAAATCAGGGTTCTGTTTCTGAAGAGTTTTTAAACTTGAAAAATGCACATGCCAACAAATATTTTGTTTTCAATTTATGATTAGCATGATTATATTATTTGTGATATTCCATCCATCTCTAGTAATTTCCCCAAGGTAATAATCTCCCTCTATGTAAATTTCTCTTTGACAAATTTTAAATGTGCATTGTTCTTGGGATAATTTTTATTGCAGAGGGCTGAAAAGATTCATTAATTTCAATCGCCATCAACTGCATACACCACATATACTTTTTTCTGCTTTTCTTGTTCAAATATATTTTACTGTGGTCATTCAAAGGAAAATTACACATTCCAATAACATTCTGAGTCCCTCTTAGTTACCCTTTTAGTGGTTCAGGCTAATGATAGAGTAAAGAATTGTGTTCACAGGCTCTCTTCTCTCTCTCTTTCCATTTGGTAGAATTTCAGCTTCAAATCTCTTGTGCCAAAAAAGCAATGGGTAATGTCTAATGCTCTTCTCTAACAGGGGCTGACTTTGGAGGGAAGGGGAATGGAAGTTCAAAGAAATCACCCTCATTTCCAGCTGACAAAGAATCTCAACATACAGGATAAGCAATCCTAAAATAGAACTATGGAACCACAATAACTTTATGGGGGGAAAAACACACAAGGAAAAAATTATAAATTTTTCAACTATCTCTGCGCATGGGTAATGGTTAAAGGGTAAAATTAATGAACGTTCTAGCCCTAATTTCTCACTGTGAACAAACGGCTGTATATTCAGAAAACCTGGAGCTTATATACTTCTCAATATTATTCATAGATGAAGGCTACTCCCATAAAATAGATAAAAGCTACATTCTCTTCTTCATAAGGCTGAAATAAGGATAATCTGTGTAAATGTTTTCCTATTGCCAGATAACATAAATGCTTTCATTTTAAAAGCAGCATTCAAAGACAACCTAGGACAATTCATATGAACTTAAAAAGAGTATTCAGAAAATGACAAGTCTCCCTTGTTTATAATATCATCTCGACTTCTATTTCATCTGCAGTTATCTTTTTAAAACAAACATTTCTGGGGTCCTTACATGATATGAAGTCCTTTTGCTCAGGCCCATTTTTATTTGGTTATCTTTTTAGGTGCACTAAAGATTGAGTTTACAATAAACTGAACAGACAGCCTACAAAAGGCTTTTAGAACTATACCATATGGTCCAGGGAAGGGAACAATCTGGACGATCCCCATTTCAATCTGCAAGCTTGTCCACCTCTATAACACATTATACCACTGTAATAAAATATTAAGATGGAAACGTAAAAGCGAAAATAGGCTATCTTTAGCATTACCAGGCAACCACACTTCCGAAAATTTCCTGATAAACTTCATAAACATTTGCCTTAATTTATATTCTGAGATTTTAGTATGCAACACCAGGCATACAAACCTAGGCCACTATTCACTAGAAACAATATTTCGGCAGGGATATGTGTGGGTATTCAACTTATGCTTCAGAAATTTGGAAGGGAAAAAAAAAAAAACCACTTTTACAGGGGGCATGTTGGCAGAGGCTGATATAACAGATGACACATTCTTGGAAATCAAATAAAAGCGATAGGGAAATACCCATTGTTGCCTGGTGAAGGCCTAATCACATGGACACAGCTGGAACCAGTGTAGATCATTCATTAATAAAATTGTATTGTAGTAGCCACTTTTTGATGCATTTCAACTGCTGTCATAGCCAAATCCCTGCATTTCTTTGTTTAATGTTAGTAAGGTTGTTTTAATGGGAAATATAAGGAGATTTAGGGCAGAGGGATAAAAATCCTGTTCCCATGCTAAAAATGGGAATACCTCCAAAAGCTAAATGTCACTTTACCTTGCAATCTACTTAGACTCTCAGCAGCTAAAATATGCAAAGTAAACCTGAAAAAGGAGAACTCATACTATGGATAAAAAGTGAGCAGTGCAAGATGCCACAGAAAACACATGAAATACTTGTGAAAGTATTCCACAGAATGATAATATAAGATATGGGTGAAAAATTAAAATGTATGGATAATTGGAGGGGAGGGAATCAAACAACTGAATTAACACGTCCCCTTTCATGCAATACTCTCTACTGAATTTTCACACTAAAGTATGTTCCACAGGTTTAAGGGAAGATTACTCGTATTTTTCATCATATAAACTTAGAAATCTCTATTTGTTATCACATCCTATGAATATCTGATATCAAATAATATATTCAAATCACCTACCCAGGAGTTATGTTTGAAACCTCTGTGAATATTTGAATAAAATAAAATATTAGTTATAATTACAAACTTGGCACTTTATAAAATAAAATTCCAACTAAAATAATAAACGGTATTTATGCAATTTTGCCATTATTCCTTAATAACTTTATTTTCCATGTTTCTACAAATGTAATGATTAAATTACTATATCACAATTCTTTGAAAATCATATTTCAAACTATAAAGATGTAATAGCTTAGATGCACGTTCTGAATTAAACAAACTATAGAATTCATTGCCTACAAAAATGAAAACTCAACAGCATTTAACAAGAAACTGCTCAAACATTACAGCTCTTAAATATGTATTACCTATGCCTCTGTGTATAGTTAGGATAAACAAGTAAATAAGACAATTCATGCTGCAATTTCTAACGCACTAAAAGATACATCTCTACTCTAGAAGAGATGAAGGGCTTAATTGCAAGAAAAAAATTATACCGCTTCAGAAAATGTATTTAAAGTCAGTAGATAGTATTTAATATAAAATAAACATTATTTAATATACTTGGACCTACAAAGAGTTTTTTGCCTGTATTATCTTTAATCACCAATTCTAATATTATCAAGACCTTGGCACAGGGGGTTTAAGACAGTCATGAACTTAACTGGACCAAGAAAAAAAAAAATTTCAATGGCATCCTGTCTCAAAAGTGTCATAATTCAAAAGCTTAAAATGTTGACCTAAGGGCTTGATGACCATAACTTACCAGTAATTCCATCCAGATTCATTTCAGCAGCTCTACAGAAAAAGTCACTTAAACACAAGTTTAAAAAGACAGCACTGAGGGAATGGGGAATTATTAAATGTGCATTACATATACAAAACGATGTGTTTGTTTTGTTACAGTAATGAGCCAATATGTTACTGAACGTCTTGAGAATGAGGGACGATAACAGGTGTGTTTATTTAGTGCATACTTTTGATATCTCTGTTACAAATTCTTTTAATGATTTTAAAGCATTTTCTAAATTAAAAATAAATCTGTGGGAAAAAATAACTGCTTTATTGCACAATTTTACATTAATGAATCTCTAATAGATATATTCCCCAGTTTACACGGCAGTAAAAGTGTTTCACATTAATAATTCTAACACTTTTTAGTCACATTTGGTACACTGTTACAAAAATACACGCATGTTTCTTCCCAAAGTAATTTTCTTACTGCCAAAAATCATGGACAATTTTTAAAAGTTAGCCAAATAATATCAATAGCCTCCTAAAAAACCATATTCTGTCTATTCTATTTTTATCTTGATTACAAAAAAAAACTACTTTTTAAAATGGATCACTCAAAAGTAAATTATTTTTTGATAACAGAACAGAAACATACTTCCATTTTGAGACACAGTCTACAAAATTTCATAGAATGCTTACTCATTGTGAAAATCTAGTGTCCCACCCAAATCATCTTCATCTAAAAATCATAATATCACATTTTCATATTCTTCCTAATAGTAGGTCACTGACTATAATTCAGTGAGAGTTGGGAAACTTAAAAACACTTCTGTATTTTACCTTGCGTCTTGATTTCAAAGGGCCAAAATTTTAAATGCACATTCTTTTTTTGAATATAAGTTCACTTTCCTATCTGGCAACACTAATCAAAAAATCTGAAAATGAGTATTCAACCTCTAAAAGATAGGAACCAACTCTGAACTTTAGGCAAAAACAGAAAACAATGGCAAACTCTTTGGTCTCAACAAATGATATCTTAACATAAAAATCCATAAAATACAAGCAACAGCACTCAAAAGTTCAGTTCAGATAACAAACTGTGAAGCAGACAATACTCCAACCATACAAAAATACTATGTCAACACGACCAAAGTAAGCAACATTCAGAAGGGCTTTGTGAAAAGTTCTGGCAAAAATTTAACTATGAAAGAAATTTCAAAGAAAGCTAGAAAAGGCAAATTTAATACAAGTTTCTGTAAGGAACAATGGCATTTACTCAGTATGGAAGTGGTGAGGAGAATGTAGTTTCTATTTAAGAAAATGTATATTTTTTAATGATGGTGGTCTGTGTGAAGAAAAAGGAACACAAAAGGGAAAAGAATTGGTCTAAATAAGAAAGACTAAGGCTGCTTGCCTTCAGTGATGCTGTGAGGGTAGACCCTCTGCCTTATGAAAACCACTGCCAGAACCAAGCTACACAAAACATTTTGGCTGCCAGTCTGTAACAGTGCCAAGCTGTTTTTTATTTTTGTGCTAGACTCCCTCAATCGAGACAGTGTGAGATTGTCACTTTGATGCACACTGAGAACAAAGAATAATATAGTATGTGGGGGAGGGCATTTTTTGCCCCTTTAAAGTCAGGTTAGCATTTTGTTTTCTTTGACAGGTCTTGAAAAGACCCAAGAAACAAAAGTTATGTTGAAGAATGCACCAATTGCCTCAAGAAATTAGCGTGAGTACAATATTGTTGACAGTTTAAAAAGCCATGTGAGAGATTAACATTTTTAAAAATCAGACTTAAAAGGGATCCCAGTCATCTCGTTACCTGTTTAAGAGGACAGAGAGCAAGAAAGACATGATTCACAATCATGTAATCTTATTTAAAATCAGAAAGGATTAAGAAAGGCTGCAAAATCTGTCAAAAAAAAAAAGTATAATTTTGAGGATACTATTCAGAGGCAACCGTGACAGCTGCTATTCTGACCTTGATTTCCCCAAAATTAAATAATCTGATTAAAAGATTATAACATTAGAATCTGAGTATTTTATGCCTTCACAGGCAAAGAAGTGATAAATGAGCAAATATGTTTGAAGGATTGAAACACAAATCATCTAGAAAGCTGTCACAGACACAAACAGGAAGACTGACTCTTTTATTCAGTTCTGTACTACAAGCAAAGTTAACACAAATGAGAAAGCCAAGTGTATGCTGTTGCAAGCTTCGACTAAATATACTACCTGAATCTGGTAACTACAAACACCAGTAAGTTATTAGCTCGTAGAGGTATGACCTTTTTCTTTTTGATGCACAAGATAAGTACAGGCAGAGGTCCTTTTTCAACAAATCAAATGAAAAGAAAGAATGAACTGTGACAAGACCAGGTCCCATGCCGGCATATTTTACACTAAGCCCAGTATCATCTGGAAGAAGTATGTTTCTCTTTGCCAATCAGGGGAAGAAAAAAGTTGTGAAACTAGTACAGCGTTGATCAGTAGCACCAAAGGTCTACTAGTCCCTTCCTCCTGCACCTCTCCACTCAATCAGCTTTTAAAAGAAGACCAACAGCTGTTACAGAAATAGCAAGAACTAAAGCACTTGCCTCAGATGTTACACATGGAGGCATGGAGCATTTACCACCTGAGCCTATCTAATTTCTGACAAAATGATCCCCTGCCCAGTTCTGTTCATGGCTACAGGATCTGACAGCAAGTCACAATCAGCTCAGCGTTGGGAAAGGCGGTAGAGGAGTGAGAACGGGGGAAGACACCAAGTGAGAACAGTGGCCAAACTTCAAACAATATACACACTTCTCTCATTATTCAAATTAGTGCCCATTTCCAACACTTTCAGATGACAAAAGCTGTGGTAAAGGTATCAGGTACAATGATTTACTTCAGGTGGCAACTGTAAGTCTGCCATATAATTAAAGAATGTATTATTTTGCTCCACACTGTTCTCCTTTTCCATTTTCCTTTCTTTCATCTAGGATATGCTGCTTGATGCCATTACCGCGTGGGGCACGGATATTTGTAGGCAAGGCATTCATGTATTGCCAAAGTGATTCCGAGAATGATGTCTGGCTGGCTTTAGTTCAACAAGGAATACAAGGCAAAACTAAGAAGCAAAAAGAATGGAAGGTGTAGAAGAAGATAGGCAATAGCCTGTTTTTTCTGTTTATTAGTGGTACAGATGAAACAGGGAAAATCTGAAAAAAGCAGCCAAGTTCACTCAATTAAAGAGTAAAGGAGTTAAATGTGTGTAACTTGGCTGACAACCAAGGAACAATATGAAAGCTGTCCACAACCCTCCAAAGCATATACATGAAATGAAGAGTGGGGAATTTTTATCTACTATAGAAGTGTGAATATATGAAATAATAATGAGATAAAATAAAAATAAAGAGATTTGACTTCAAGCAGCAGAGGAAGTAATCTTGTAAAGAGTAAGAAAGGCTGCTTCCTTCTCTTAAGCAATATTTATCATCTTACTGACCCTCACTGCAGTAAACAGTAGATAATAGGAAACGACCACATACTGCCAGAGCACTGGACCTCATGGAGAAATTAAAATGAAGTCCCATTTGCTTACCTGAGGGTTCAGATATACTGGCGATCCTCTTTGCATATGTCCAATCCACTTAATGCAGAGGAACCTGTGAGATCACAGAAGACGAAGTTGTCGTTATCATCAAAATAAACCTAGCCTACATTCTGAATTCTGACTCAAGCCTCTGGAGATATGAACCTGGACAAGAGTTGGCTTTGATGATTATTCTGGTTATTAGATATTCCAAGAAAGGAAAAGAAGTTCCAAGCACAGAAATTTACTGAGTCTAAGGTCCCAATCAATAGGAACACTTTTTCCAGCCTACCCAAGGATTTCTGAAGTCCAAAAAATAATTCAGATTAAAGGTACTTAACCTTGGTCTACAGATAGCCTTCATGAGTCTCTACAGTGCTGAATGATACATGTAAAACTTGTGGCATTATGTAAATGGGTATCTCTGAAGAGAAGGTCAACAGTTTGTCAATTCTCAAAAAGTTCCATAAAACAAAACAAACAAACAAAAAAGTTAAGAACTTCTACTTAAATTCCTCCAAAATCTCAGAGGCAGACTGGAATATACATGGGTAAACAGTCCAGGCTCACTCATCTATACCAAATTTGGAAGACAGCTACCTGGCCAACCTACTGGAAGACATCCACATCCGTGCCCATTTCAAAGAAAGATAATCCAACGGAATGTGGAAATTATTGACCAGTATCATTAATACACAAGTAAAATTTTGCTGAAGATAATTTAAAAACAGTTGCAGGAGTACATTGACAGGAACTGAGAGAAATTCAAGGCGGATTCAGAAGAGGGTGTGGAAAGAGGGATATCATTGCTGACATCAGATGGATCTTGGCTAAAAGCAGAAAAGATCAGAAAGATGTTTACTCATGTTTTACTGATTATGCAAAGGCATTTGACTGTGTGGATGGGAAAATGGCATGGAAGCAGCGTCTTACCTCCTCCAACCTCACGAGCGGGAACAAGAATCAAGATCAACACCCAAAGGCTGATTCCTATGAGGCGGAGGTTAGGTATGCCTCCTCTCTCCACCATCTTTACCAATTTTAACACCAATCTTTCTTCCCACGGCACTCTCTACTTTTCTGCTGAGTTTGATAATTCACTGCAATGGCCACAAAGAACTCACAGGTCATACTCATGATTATGGGGTTTATTAGAGAAGTAACAGGTTACAATTTGGGCTCAAAAACACTCACGAGGATACAGTTCTTCCAAGGATACAGGCCTCCTTCCCAGCCTTGCTCACAGGTACGCCTCTCCCTGGCCTTCAGTCTCTGCCCAAAGGCAGTCAACTTTCTTGCTCTGTGGTCCAGGAAGCCCACCATGGCGTTTCCTGTGGGTCTCTCCTGCTGGTCTCTCTTTCCTTGGTGGTAGTGGATTCTTCCCTCGCCTGCTTCTGGGGTGGCTCCTTTCAAAACCATCGGGATGGCAAAACTGACCAATCCCTTTGGTGGGCCACAATTACCCTATCACACAGTTTTGCCCAACCACTTGGGTGAGAGTTACAACACCTTGGCTAGAAAGGCCACACAAAAGTTATCTATGGCACCACAGTGGATCACAACAAATTATGGGTAGGTAACATTGCAAAGAATAGGAATTCCAGAACACTGAATTGTGCTCATGTGGAACCTGTACGTAGATCAAGAGGCAGTTGTTCGAACAGAACAAGGGGATATTTTCTGGCTTAAAATCAGGGAAAGGTGTGTGTCAGGGTTGTATACTTTCACCATACTTACTCAGTCTGTATGTTGAGCAAATAATATAAGAAGCTAGACTATAAGAAGGAGAACCTGGCATCAGGATTGGAGTAAGATTCATTAGCAACATGCTGTTTGATTTCTTGATTGCTGCTTCCATGGGCATTGATTGTGGATCCAAGTAAAATGAAATCCTTGATCAATGTTTTCTCCATTTATCATGATCTCAATTACTGGTTCAGCTGTGAGGATTTCTGTTTTCTTTATGTTAAGGTGTAATCCATACTGAAGTCTGAAATCTTTGATCTTCATCAGTAAGAGCTTCAAATCCTCTTCACTTTCAGCGAGCAAGGTTGTGTCATCTGCATATTGCAGGTTGGTAATGACTCTTCCTCCAATCTTAATGCCATGCTCTTCTTCATACAGTCCAGATTCTTGGATTATTTGCTCAGCATACAGATTGAATAAGTATGGTGAAAGGCTACAACCCCGACACACACCTTTACTGATCTTAAACCATGAAGTATCCCCTTGTTCTGTGTGAACAACTGCCTCTTGGTCTATGTACAGGTTCCTGAGCACAATTAAGTGTTTTGGAATTCCCAGTCTTAGCAATGTTATCCATAATTTATTTTGTTACACACAGCTGAATGCCTTTGCATAGTCAATAAAAACAGGTAAACATTTTTCTGGTACTCTCTGATTTTGGCCAAGATACATCTGATATTAGCAAATATATCCCTCATTCCACGTCCTCTTCTGAATCTGGCTTGAATTTCTGGCAGTTTCCTGTACATGTACTACTGCAATCATTTTTGTATTCAGCAAAATTTTACTTGCATGTGATATTAATGATATAGTTTGATAATTCACAAATTCTGCTGGATCATCTTTCTTTGAAAAAGGCACGAACATGGATCTCTTCTAGACATTTCCAATGAACAGGTTGCTGGTCTTGCAAAATTCTATCACCAAGGTATTTTTCAACTACCAATCCTTCTTTGTTTCCAACTTTCCCGTTCCAATCACCAGTAATTATCCCGCATCTTGAATGCACATTTGATCAATTTCAGAATGCAGAAGTTGGTAAAAATCTTCAATTTCTTCACCTTTGGCCTTAGTGATTGCTGCATAAATCCAACTAATAGCTGTGTTAATTGGTCTTCCTTGTAGGCGTATGGGTATTATCCTATCATTGACAATGTTGTACTCTGGGACAGATTTTGAAATGTTCTTTTTGACAATGAATGTGACACAGTTCCTCTTCAATGTGTCAGTCCAGGCATAGCAGACCATATAATTGTCTGATTCAAAAGGCCAATACCAGTCAATTTCAGCTCACTGATACCTAGGATATCGACCTTCAAGTGTTCTATTTCATTTTTGACAGCTTCCAATTTTCCTAGATTCATACTTCATACATTCAACTTTCTGATTATTAATGGATGTTTACAGCTGTTTCTTCTCATTTTGAGTCATGCCACATCAGCAAATGAATATTCCAAAACCTTTACTCCATCCACATCATTAAGGCTGACTCTACTTGGAGGAGGCAGCTCTTCCCCTGCCGTACTTTCAGTGCCTTCCAACCTGAGAGGCTCATCTTCCAGAACTATATCAGACAGTGCTCCACTGCTATTCATAAGGTTTCACTTCCAGCATCACAGCAACAAGCAACCCACCACAGTAGTACAAATGGACAGACAACTGTTAGATTAATCAGGTAGGAAGAGGGAAAAATATCTTTCAAGGTTCTATGTTTCAAATAATGATCATGTAATGTGTTCTTTTCAAAATTTATTTATTTATATGTTCACCTGCTAAGCATCTACCCAACATTGCACTCAGAGCTGGGAAGTCAGCAGTCAATAAGAGAAGCCAAATCCTGCCCTGTTGGAGCTTAATTTTGGGAAGGGGAGAAGGATGCAGGGAGACAAGCATAGCAGCATTATTTCAATTTCTGTTACCTGATACGAAAGAAATAAACAAGATGACGTGACAGAAGCCTGGGAGAATGATCTACATCTATCTAGTTGTACATCATAGAAATGTTTACTCCAATTCTCACAGTTAGTCAGGGTCATAGAGGATTGAGTCCTGGAAAGGACCATAGGGACAGCTAGTCAGATGTCTTTGTTTCAGAGGTAAAGACAGAGATAGCTATTCTGTAAGACAAAGTATCACAACCTCATTACCTCTACATTTCAAACTATACACACACAGACTAAGCTATGATTTTATGACACTTGGTTTGCCTTTTGAAGATAAGCCTGAGAACAAGTAACTGAACAGCATTCGTACATATTTTCAAAAACTAGGTGAGGATACTGTGCACTTTGCATCCTTAATAGAAAGAACCACATCTTATCCAAATTCTTGTAAGTTTCATTCAATGAAAATAATATGTTTTGTTTTGTTGGCCTTTTTGTTTTTATTTTTGTTTTGTTTTGCTTCTACACCCAAATCTAACTGATTTCTTCAGTCAAAAAAGTAAAGCATGGTAGCTAGCCTCCAAAATGGCCCCCAATACCTTCAGCTTATAAAATTCAGTCTTGTGTGATCCTCGCCTACATGTATCAGGGCTGGGCTGACTGACCAACAGAATACAGCAGAAGTAATGGAGTGGGATTTCTGACGTTAAGAGCTAAAAGACATTGCAGCACCTTCCTTGTTTTCTTGGATCACTTGTTCTTAGGTTAGCCAGGTGTTACACTGTAAGAACCGTCAAGCATCAATGTGACAGCCATGTGAGTGAGCCATCCCGGAAGCAGAACCTTAAGCTTAGTCAAACCTACATAATTCCATGTGGACCTGTGAACCTGCTTGGGTTTTCTGTGATATGAACACCAAGTTTCAGGATACACAGTTGGTCTACCTGGTAAGTGAATCAGGAGTCTGGATACCAGACTCAAGGACTAAATGAGGAAATTTATATTGCTCTATTTTTCGACAGCACTAGGTTTGGTTTGGTTTTTGGTTATTTTTCTTTATATAAGACAAAGATAAACCAGCACTCATCTGTCAGTTTGTCGTACTGAGGTGGCTTGTGTATTGCTGTAATGCTGGATGCTATACCACCGATATTTTATGCCTCTTTGAAACTCCCTTTCATTGGTTTCCGGGGCACCCACCCACAAAGTCTTCCTCTTAATCTGGAAGGCATTATGCTGAGTGAAATTAGTCAGTTGCAAAAGGACAAATATTGTATGAGACCACTATTATAAAAAAAAAAAAAATAAGAACTCGAAAAACAGTTTAAACAGAGAAGAAAATATTCTTTGATGGTTACAAGAGTGGGGAGGGAGGGAGGGAGAGAGGGAGGGAGGGAGGGAGGGAGGGAGGGAGGGAGGGAGGGAGGGAGGGAGGGAGGGAGGGAGGGAGGTGGGGAGAGGGGTTTTCACTAATTAGATAGTAAATAAGAACTATTTCAGGTGAAGGGAAAGGCAACACACAATACAGGAAAGGTCAGCACAACTGGACTAAATCAAAAGCAAAGAAGTTCCTGAATAAACTGAACACTTAGAAGGCCAATGTGTGTGTGTGGTTGGGGTGGGGGGGGTTGGGGACCATAGTTTCAGGGTACATCTAAGTCAATTGGCATAATAAAATCTATTAAGAAAACATTCTGCATCCCACTTTGGAGAGCGGCATCTGGGGTCTTAAACGCTAGCAAGCAGCTGTCTAAGATACATCAATTGGTCTCAACTCACCTGGAGCAGAGGACAATGAAGAACGCCAAACACACAAGGTAATTATGAGCCCAAGAGACAGAAAGGGCCTCATAAATCAGAAACTACATCAGCCTGAGACCAGAACTTGATGGTGCCCCGCTACAACCGATGACTGCCCTGACAGGGAACACAACAGAGAACCCATGAGGGACCAGGAGAGCAGTGGAATGCAGACCTCAAATTCTCATAAAAAGACCAGACTTAATGGTCTGACTGAGACTAGAAGGACCCTGATAGGCACAGTCCCCAGACCTTCTGTTAGCCCAAGACAGGAACCATTCCCAAAGCCAACTCTTCAGACAGGGACTGGACTGGACTATGGGATAGAAAATGATACTGATAAAGAGTGAGCTTCTTGGATCAAGCAGACACATGAGACTATGTGAGCAGCTCCTGCCTGGAGGGGAGATGAGAAGGGAGAGGGGGTCAGAAGCTGGCCAAATGGACACAAAAATAGAGAGTGGAGGGAAGGAGTGTACTGTCTCATTAGAGGGAGAGCAACTAGTAGTATATAGGAAGGTGTATATAAATTTTTGTATGAGAGACTGACTTGATTTGTAAACTTTCACTTAAAGCACAATAAAAAAAAAAAAAAAAGTTTTCCTCTAGCCTCTGGGTCTCTTTCACCTTTGGCTCCTTCGCTATGAATTTCCTAGGGCTTTATCCTTTGTTATGGTTTCACTCTGCAACTGATTTCAGGACTTTAATTACCATTTATATATTCCCTTGGAAACCCTGGTGGCATAGTGGTTAAGAGCTATTGCTGCTAACCAAAAGGTCAGCAGTTTGAGTCTACCACATGCTCCTGGGAAACCCTACAGGGCAGTTCTACCCTGCTTATGCTTCTGACTATAGGGCTGCTGTGAGTCAGAATCAACTCGACGGCAACGTGTTTGGTTTTCATACATTCACTGATCATTTCCAAACCCAAATCTCTTCCCTACTTCCCTTTTCACACCACAATCTTGTAATTTCTACCTACCTATCAGATGCGTACGTTTTATCAGCAAAGTATTTATACCCACCCTGAATTAAAAAACAAACTTAGAAGTAATTTATGCTCTACAAGTCGGCTACCAAAGCATAGCTGCTAGCCACACATGCCTATTAAGCACTTAAAATCCTGGTAGTCCAAACTAACATGTGCTGTAAGTATAACATGCATAGTGGATTTTGAAGATTAAATGCAAAAAAAAAAAAAAATGCAAACTATCTCAATAACTTTATACTTACTACATGTTGAAATGATAATAGTTCATTTAGATCTACTGGAAAAAATACATTATTAAAATTAATTTTACTCATTTCTTTTTATATTTTTAATGTGACTGCTAGAAAACTTAAACTTGGCTTGCGTTGAAAATTCTTTTGAACAGTGCTCCTCTACACACAAAAAAGAACACCATGACATTAAAAAAAAAAAAAAAAATACACACACGATTCTCAACAAACAAGGTTAGGAAAAAGAAAAAAAATTAATACTCCAGTCACCCTCACATTTAGAATTATTGTTTTTCTAAAATATATTGTTATCTTGATAACTTGTGAACTCTGTCTTACTGTTTAAAAAAAGTTATGTTCTAGAATCAAGAGTAATAGATTCCTCAACATTTATACAAATATACTCAAGATTACAAGGTCAAAAATGCTGCATTATATCCTATAAAAGTCCAATATAGTCGCAACCATATGGTCAAAATACAAACAGCTAGTATTTAATATGTGCTACACAGTGACAGTATATAATTTAATCATCTCATTTCTAAAGAAGATATCATTATCGCTCCCACTTTACAAAGAAAGAAACGAAGGGAGAAAGAGGTTAAGTAACTTGCCCAACATCATGCTCCTCATAACCGCCAAAGCCAGGCCTCAAACCCAGACAATATGGCTCCAGATCCCAGGTGCTCTCAATCACTACCTTACACCTGCCTCGATAAAAGGTACAGTGAAACCTGTAATAGCCAGAACTCAACAGAACTGCCTTCTTTTTCCAGGTCTCGTAAATTTTCCGCCTTTGACAGAGTGCAGTCTTATCACTTTTCTATCACTCTATATTAGTGCAAAATACTTGAGTTTTCCTTCTCTGACAGGTTTCCACCTTACACAGGTTCTGGCTTTCCCAGGTTTTACTGTATAATTTAAAAGGACAAAACAACCTCAGATGGTTGCCAATATTCTTGAACTTATATATTCAACTAACAGTCAAATTAAAGAAAACTTCCAAGTATGCATACAGATATAAAAAAATTCACATAAAATGGATATTTAGAAGCGTAACTAGGGAAAAGCAGGAGAATACAAGAATAATGGAAGAGGACACAATAGTACCCACTGAGCCCAACATATCCAAGTAAGAATTACTCAGGAACAAGAAAGCATTATTGTGTGGACGTGAAAACCCTAAGGGCCTCAGAAACACAGCAGCAGAGGAAATGTCAGGCCTTAACTCAAACCTGTGGAACCTTCAGAAGACTTGCAGGTAGTTCTGCTTCACAAGGTTGCAGCAATGGACCAGTTCTTGAACTAATTTCAGTGTTTCAAAAAAAATGTATTGAAATCATTCATATCTGAATGTTAGGACCACAGAGGCTGTAATATTTCTAATGCAGTTTGGCATTTTGAAAAAATCTTCCAAAACACAATGCTCACAAGGTACATATATACATAAACTACATGGGCAAAAATAAAGACATCGATTATATTTGCATCCATAACGCTAGAAGGATACACAAAAAAACTGGTAACACTGGTTGTGTGTAAGGGACCATCTAGGTGCAGGTTTATAGAAGGGAAAGAATTCATACCCCTCAGTACTTTTTGAATTTGAACCAAGTGACATATTACCCATTTAAAAAATTAAAAATAATCTTAAAATACAAAAATAAAACGTTGAATTATAAAAGTTATGAAATATATATCTAAATATTCATACACAAATGGAAAGGTGCCCTTGGTGATAAAACGGTTAGGGGCCCATCTTCAATGAAAGAATCTAGCATCCCACCCTCACATATCATCACCACCCCAGCCGTCACACCTCACTGACTGTCCTCCAACAGAGATAAAGAGCAAACATACATACACAGAGGGCCTTTCAAATGCTATATAATGCTATTCAAATATTCCATTTTTATGAGCCTAAGTGCTTAAAAACATCCAAAAAGACAAATATAAGCACTTAAAGGAAAAAAAAAAAAAGTAAAGAAGATTCTACAAGCTATCAGGATAGAAATATGTTTCATAAAAAAAAAAAATTAAGTTACTTAAAATATCTGTTTGGAAGTCAGAGATTTCAAAAGAGCAGTGAGGCAAAACACTTCCCCGAAGCTAAAACTCTAACTAATAAATTATTTTCTTAGCATTTGTAATCCAGTATACCTATAGTTTCCAACCTAATGTAGCAACACTGAGTCTCTTCCTTCTGAACATGAGGGTGTTCTATGACATCTCTCATCTCACTGACTAGCCAGAAGTGATGCTGATGACTTGACTGATCAGGGGCAACCCATTCCCTCCTCCCTGGGGGAGGGAGAGTCTTCCCTCCCAAAGCTGTAAAGCTCTTGAGAGGCTGGCTTTCCAGAGGGAGATGAGCCAAGCTTCTTTGGTCAGGGATATACTAAGCATTTTCCTTTAAACTTCTTACAAATCAGAGCTCTTCCCAAAATCTACAATACATGGCTTATTCCCATAATTTGCTTTGTGTTGCCATCATTCATTGTCTTCACTTTTAATTCTGTGATATTTTTAGCCAAATGAAATGAGGTAGTCAGTTTTCCTCAATCTGTCTCTGCTCTACCCTTCATCTTCTGGGACTCAATTCATCTGATCCTTTAATAACTATTTATTTCACACCAAACTAGATATCTCCTTAAAGCCTACCAATCTAGCCTCCAGGCATATTTCTTAAATAAAAGCACTAGATCTTTGTAAACTGAAAATTTGCATACTAAAGGAACAAATCAACTATCAAAAGGCCTAGTGGTATACAGTGGTTGCTCACCTCTACGCAGAGCTTAAAATTAATTTTAATTTTTTTTTTCTTTAAAGAAACAGCTATTGCCTTCTTCCCTTTGCAAAATACTGTGCTTAATGGCCTAGTTAAATTAGAGGTAAAAAAAAAAAAAAAAACAGTGTGAAGCAAATATTTTAAATTGCTAAATTCCAAATCTTTTAATAAAAGTACATCAGTCAGAAGTTTTAATAAGACTCAGCAGGACAGAGAAGAATTAACAGTCTGTAGGTATCAAAAGGGGGTGATAGGCAATGATAACCTTAATCATTTGCATAGAGGTTTATAATTTCATTGCTTAAAGGTTAATGAAATTATGTGGTATTTTCCCCACTCTTACCCAGTAACTGATTTCATGCCTTGGTTTGTATATATTTACCAAATGAATCATATAACAGAAGAAATTACTCCTTTTACCAATTAATGTACTAACATTTTTACTTAATATACTCCAAACTATACAATTATCACTATCTGTTTTAACCAAAAACTGTTGTTAGCTGCCATCAAGTCGATTCCAACTTACAGTGACCCCATGTGTGCAGAGAACTGCTCCATAGGAGTTTCAAGGTTGTGGGACCTTTTGGAAGCAAATGGTCAGGTCTATCTTCCAAGGCATCTCTGGGTGGGTTCAAACCACCAACCTTTCCACTGATAGTTGAGGACTTAACATTTGCGCCACCCAGGAACTCTAACCAAAAACTAGGTGCCATAAAATAAAAACATAAGGTATCCAACAGCATCTTGGAAAAAAGAACTTCTGATTAGAATTCTAAAAGTACAGTAAGTTGCCAGAGTGAATGTTTTTTCAAAAACATTAGATACATTCTTTTATTTACTTTTATACTTCAAGTCAGCTATTACTAAATAGTCGCTTCTACCAACTATTAACATAAAGTCCACACTAGAGATTGATGAAGGCATTCAAGACACACTGAGGGTGAAGCTTCATGGAGAAATGCAAACAATAGACACAAACAGAACAAGGTAAAATAATAAAAGAATTTTAGGCTGGAGTGCTTGTTTTAAAGCATCACAGGGCAAACACACACACACACTACTGTATCTGCTTCAGTGAGCACCCAGGAGGGATTCAGGGCCGTCACCTTTATCCAGTTCTAACAGAAAACTGCAAAGAGCCTGGCTATAGGCAGGGCTGTATTTCTCATCCTGGTAGTATATTAAAATCTCCTGGAGGTCTTACAGGGAGGGCAAAGTTGGGTCGGGGGGAGGTGGGGGGGGGGACATGGAGCTGATACTAAGGCCCCACAACCAGAGATTTTGGTTTCATCAGGAAATCTTAGAAGCTCCCCAGGTGATTACGTGCAGCCAGGGATGATGCGAAACATCACTGGAGAGCTCTGGTTCTCAAAGTGTGGTCCCGGGACCAGCAGCAGCAGCAGCATCATCAACGAATTTGTTAGAAATGGCAAGTCTCAGGCCGCACTCCACCACTGCCATCGAGTCAGTTCCAACTCATAGCAATCCCATAGGGTTTCCAAGGCTGTAAATCTCTACGGTTAGCGATCGATCCCTTTAACCACTGCACCACCAGGGCTCCTTAAGCCCCACCCTAGACCTACTGAATCAAAAACTCTGGGGTGATGACCAGCGAGCTGTGTTTTAACAAGCCCTTCAGGTGGTTCTGAGTACATTAACACTTGACAACCACTGCTTTGGAGAAAGAAGAACGTGAGTTTCTAGCCTGTCCACAATTTATTCACTGTAGGACCCTTGATCAGCTCTCTAAACCTCACTTTCTTTACATGCAAAATAACAGAGTTAGCTACCACTTGCTAAATGTCTATAATGTGCCAGAGAAATGTGCTAATAAGCAGTTTACATACATTACATAATTTGCCAGCAGGAATGGATTACCCAATAAACAAGGTATGCACGGGCTTACTTGCGTTTACTTACTAATCTGTAGTGCACAATTTCACATGGCTTATGTAATCTTGCACTACAGATTAGTAAGTAAACGCAAGCAAGCCTGTGTGTACCTTGCTTAATGTAAGCCTGTGTGTACCTTGTTTACTGGTTAATATGCCCTTTTGCCAAGTAGATACTACAAATTTGCAGGGTAGATATTATTACCATTTTATTCCCACAGATTACTGAACTCATCAAAGATTATAAAGCCAATAAGCAGAATCGGAGTTTAAACTCAGGTTTCTCAAATTCCAAAGCCATTGCTTTTTCCTTACTCCCCAAAATATCCTTGCTTGTCAGTCTGTCTGTCTTTCTCTCTTTGGTTTTCCCTTCCTTTAGGAGGAAGTTTATCTTCCTACCGTAAAGTTAGAAATTCACTAGCATGACTACAAAGTACTTAGTGTTCTGCACATGTAAGAAAGGAAAGGATTAAAATACAAAAAAAAAGTCACAGTATAAAACTATAAGCTAGCTGGCATGACACATTTTGCAAAACCAAAGGACAGGTATGATTTAGTTCTAAACTCGCTGGTCAAAAACAGAAGTAACCTAGAAGCTCATGAAATTGAGGCTCAGAGGAAGTTTGGCTTATCCTGAAAACAGAGAGTGAAATAAGTCTTCGGTACAGACGGGGAAACAAGTGTTAGGGAAGAGTAGAAAACAAAGCTTGGAGTAGGCTAAATGGGTCTATATATCATAACTAAGAGTAAAGAGTTTAACTTTTGTATAATAATTTTGGAGCCCTGGTGGTGTAGTGGTTAAGATCTTGGCTGCTAACCAAAAGATCGGCAGTTCAAATCCACCAGCTGCTCCTTGGAAACTCTATAGGGCAGTTCTACTCTGTCCTGCAGGGTCACTGTGAGTTGGAATTGACTCAGTGGCAACGGGTTTGGTTTTGGGTTTGATGGTAAAAGCGCAAAGTTAAAATCAAATCATAGCTACTTATTCTAGGGTGAAAAAATCAACCCAGGGATTAACTAGAGAAAAAAATAAAACAGGCAGGAGAAAAAGTCATTTTTATTACTGAAAGTGTTAAATATGATCTGCTCTTTACTATTTCCATGGGCTATTCGTACTCATTACATAATATTTTCAATCATTCACTAATCCAACCAACTTTGACTGATCACATTAAGCTAGGCACTAAGGATAGAAAGATAAATAAGATACCCACCCAGGGCACATAGAGCAGGTTTATGTAAGAAGCAGACTGCCAAATGCTTTATGCAACATTAACATGAAGTTACTATATTAGGAATTCCGAAGGCCACTATAGACATACCCATTCTTAGAAATGACTTGTGTGAAATTTCTGAGAGTCAATGAGGTATGAGCTAGCCAAAATGTTCTGCATATAATGTGAGTCTACTGTGTCCATCCTAGGAGCATAATCACCAGCACACAAGCAGGGTGTCTCCAGCTTCACCCAAATTTAAGCTTAGATAAGATTAAGAAAGTCAGACAAACAAAATCTAGAGATAAGCTTTTTAACATTCATATCATTCATTTCATTTTCACTGAAGATCTAATGAGTGTGCTTAGAAACCCACTGGAAGATTCTTCCTACGTATTAATCAGGGAAAATGTGAGGCACAATGAATTCATTAGCATCTAAGGTTTCTAACTCTGTCAATGGTAGTCCCAGGCTGTAAAACATCTTCTTTAGTTCTACTATAATCTGACAATTCCATAAAGCTCATTTGTCTCTGATAACCAATTTAAGGAACACGTATATCCACTATAGTATATCTGAATGATGAGGCACTAGAGAGATTTTTTTCCTCTGAATAAATGTGAGCTGAATTTGTTATGATATTAGGAATGACAGTCTTTTGCAAGCTAAATATATTAAAGAAACAGTACTGCATCTTCAGTGAAACTGTTTATTACTAACGTATACAAATATAATCAAAGAATCAAATTCCAGGTTTAAGAACAACTTGAAAGGTCACCTAGTAAAACACGAGCTTTTATCCCACATGGTATGGAAGCCGAAAACAGTGTTCAAAGTAAAACAATGGTATAAAAAGACCTCCGAACACTTTGTGCAGTGAATTTCTTTGGCCCCAACATAACCAACTGACATATATTACTACCCTTTACTAAAGTTAATCACTTATCATCTCATTCTTTAATAATGTAAACTGTACACGACAATGTAGCAGGACAAAAAGGTTGGTACTTGAAAGTGGTTCAATTTCAATAAAGGTGGTTGCTATCAAATCATCTTTTAAAATATCCAGACTATGCCATCCAGATACCCACATGCACTTGGATCTATAAGTATTATAAGTATTAAAGAACTTGTTTAGATTTACTGGCTATACACCTGCTGTCAAGAAACGAAAAAGTTACAAAGGTTGATCAAACACGTCTTTGCCTGAAGTATCATGTTAATGCTTTCCACTAACACACTGTCCTAAAACTTAACAGACAAGGGTAATCCAAAAGTTTCTCTTTATTTCTATATTTAAATCATCACAGGCTTGATCAAGCATGCAAATCCCTTTGGGCTCAGGGTTTCCATCAAAATGTCTTAGAGGAACATTAAAAATTGAATGGGCATAAACAACTCCAACAGTGCAAAGCTCAAGACAGCATTACCGTGATCTTTGTGTTTCATGTGCAACAACACTGGAGAAGTTTGCAAAGGAATATGAGTAACTAATTACTGTTTTTTGCTTGAGGGCAGGTGTGCTGATCTCTACAGGTGTCTCTGCTGCTTTGCCTCTTGAAGACAGTCACTGTATGGACTCACCGAAGCCCCGCAAAACATCTGATAGAATACCAAACTGTTGGGTGTTCAGGAAGAAACAAGTTGTAACGACTTCTTAAAGTTACCACTGAGGAGAAACAGCAGTTGGGGAGGCTTTATACAGTTTGTGAAAGATAATATAAAAAGTAAATAATGTAAAATTATATGTCACACATATTAAACTAGGATACTCTGTTGTCTTGACAAGTACAGAAAGTTTTTCAAAGAAAATACTCCTAATTTCTAAACAGGAAAGAGAAAAAACCTAACTAAAGAATAACCGTATGTTGGACTATATTTTTTCCATCCTGAAAATACACTGACCAGTACATAATTGTATACAGACCAAAAAAAGATCTGAGAAATTATCCACCACAAGGAATCAGTAAACGAAATGGTCATTTGATGATAAGGGAGGTGAACACACTATTTACTTGTGATGCCACTTAAGGTATTCATATTCCTTAATATCCTTCCCATAATACTTGGAAATAAATATACTTAGTGACGGAGAGACACACAGACCAGAGATAAAACATTCCCTGTTTTTGCTGCTTGCTAACTGCATGATCTTGGGCAAGAAACTTAATCTCTCTGTACTTCAATTTATCTTGTTTATCTAGTGACAAACAAAATGCACCTTATCAGGGGTGTTTTTAAATGAGACAGTGTCCCTTAACTCTTAGAGACCTTTCCATATACTAAGTGCTCAATAAACTGTAATTATAAATTATAATTAGCTTTATGAAAATCAGTGAATAGACCACAAAGCATCTTGATAAGTACAGATTCATCAAGCAGCATGCTATTTAGAAAATAAGTTACATGGTTATATGTTATATGGTGTATTTTTTTAAATATAAATATATGGTCTGGCTTTTGAGCAATCAATACTTCAAACTTTATCTACTTAGGAAAGACTTTCTGGTAGAACCAAGATTAACGTTTTTAGGTAGTGAATCTGCTCAAAATAGGGAAACACCTATAAAAATAAGATTTATACCGATTATTTCCCTCCAAAGTTCCCTAGGGCTTTTCTTTAACCAAAGGGAATTAAGATGGTATTTCAGTAATATAAATCACCAATTGTATAACCAAAGCATCATCAGCTTTTAAAAATACTAATAAAAGCAAGAGTTAAAATTATTTTAGGCTATCCTGGATGAATCAAAAACAGGAAAAAAGGAAAAGGATCTAAAATACATTTTACAAAAGCCAAACATAGTATTTCCAAAATGAAGAATGTTTAGATCAATGGGAACGATCACAATATAATTGTTTGAAGTAATCATATACCTCTCCCACTCCCAGTAGACTAGTTCACTCAAGGCTTATTTCTTCAAATCTAGCCAATGCAATAACCTCCTCTTCTCTCTTCCTTTAATCCTTTCTTCTTCCTGTCCATCCTCCAGTTTTCAATGGCATCCCAACCACTTCAAATGTTAAGAGCTAACCTGCTGTTCTTCCTTTAATATAACCCTGGTGGCGTAGTGCTTAAGTGCTACAGCTGCTAACCAGAGGGTCAGCAGTTGGAATCTGCCAGACACTCCTTGGAAACTCTATGGGGCTGTTCTACTCTGCCTTATAGGGTCACTATGAGTTGGAATCGACTCGACGGCATTGGGTTTGGTTTTTTTTTTTTTTTTAATTACGTCACTCCCCCACCCAAAGATCTAGTCTAATGGAGAAGACAAGCATATAGATAATTAAACAGATGTATGTCTGTTTGCATGCATTTGTATACGGAAGTGCAAATAACTACGGGAAGATAAATCTGAGAGTCAAGGATGGCTTCATTCAACTAATGACAGCTGTGTGAAATAGTGTCCATAAAACAAAATCAAGGCTCTAGGCCAAGACTTCTAGGACCACATTACCAAGCCTCAATCTACTGTGTTCCAACGACATCCCATACTCTCCTCACATAGGCCTACATACTCTAATTCTCTACACATACTGGACGCTCTGCTCTCCCATGACCCCTGCCAGCCTTTGAAGCCCTTTTTTCATCCTCCCCATCTGTTATAGATGGAGTTGTATCCCAAAAAAAATATGTATTTTAAATCCTAATCTTTATACCTGTGGTTGTAATCCCATTTGGGAATGAGTTGTCTTTGTCATGTTAATGAGGCAGGATTAGTCTAGGGTGTGTCTTATTAAATCAATCTCTTTTGACATATAAGAGACTGAACAAGCAAATGAAAGAAGCAGAGATGGGTGAAGAGAGATGGCAAGCCACATGAAAACTCTCCATAAGCAGAACCTCAGAAGAGACAAGGGCCTTCCTCCAGACTCAACAGAGAGAAAGCCTTCCCCTAGAGCCATCGCTCTGAATTCGGATTTCTAGCCTCCTAAACTGTGAGAAAACAAATTTCTGTTTGTTAAAGCCATCCATTTGTGGTATTTCTGTCATACAGAATCACTAGGTAACTAAGGCACCATCTTTAACATGTTTAAATTATGATTCTCTTAGGCTCAGATACGCAACTTCTGATTTTTCTTATACAATTAGTCAAGGAATCAAAAAAGCTCTGACTTTGCAACAGCAAGCTAGTAGACAATGGAGCAATTCCATAAAAAAAAATCTGTAGGAAAGTGATTTCCAATTTAGAATTATGTAGGAAAATTGTAAATCAAGCAAGAAAACTGAACAAAGATATTTTTCTCTCACACGCCCCTTCTTAGGAAACTGTTGTTGCTGTGTGCCATGAAGTCAATTCCAACACACAGCAACCCCACAGGGCAGAGTAGAACTGCCTCACAGAGTTTTCTTGGCTGAAATCTTTTAGAAAGCAGATCGCCAGGTCTCTTCTCCTGTAGAGCGGCTGGTAGGTTCAAACAGCCGACCTCTCATTTGGCAGCCAAGTATTTTGACCACTGCACCACCAGGGCTCCTTTTCATGAAACTATTAGAGAATATATACCACAAAACGTAGGAGTAAGACAAGAAAAAGTAAAACGATATGAGAGTCAGGAAAAGGCAAAGAGAATTCTTAAATTGACAGCAAAAGAAAATTCCAAGAAGAGAGCGGGCCTAGAGAATGAAGTCTCTGGGGAAACCATCTTCAAGAAAAAAAAAAAAATTGAAATAGAGTAACAACCTGATGTGATTCACTTTGTGGAAGATTACAAGAAGCTCCTAGAAGGTGTGGAAAGAATTACAAGAGGGACAAAGAAACTAAACAAGTAAAAAACAAGGTATGACTAACTTCATGAAAAACAAGGAGACAGAAAGGACTAGTTCACTACAGTACATTACAATGCTCAGCTATGAACAGCATCTGCCTAGTAGAATAATAATATAGTAATAATCCAAACGGTAAAGATAAGTTAGCCAAAAGTTGTAACTATATTGGGAATATGAGGGGACATGACCATGTCATAGTGAGAAATTCTCACAGGCCATAATATAAAGTCAACAATGTCTAAAATTGATTCATCAAAAGACAGCAGTGTGTGAGAGTGTGTGTGTGCAATTTAGATATATGGAGATGTATAAATGTCAAAAGAAATACATAAAATGATTGAAAATGGTTGGCTCTAAAGGAGAAAACAAGAAAGAATGGGCACATAGGGCAAGGAACTGCTGTATTTTCTAACAGGACTTTTAGAACTGTTAGAATTTTACACTCAGTGATTGTATTACTTTCACAAAGTAAGAATTAATTTAAAAGAAAGTATTTGGCACATACACAAAAGCAGAAACGAACAATGTTCAACAACAGGTGACTAGTTAAATGAATTCCACTACATCTATACAGCATTTAAATAACTATGAAGTCATTTAAAATAATGTTACATAAAAATATTTAATGATATGGGAAAATGTTCACGTTATAAAGTAAAAAAATAACAGGTCAAAAAACGCAACTAAAGAAAAAAACAGAATCTATGTGAAAATGTTACAGCAATTTTCACTAGATAGAGAAGAACTTCTGTTTTTTTTCTTTTTTCTGTGCTACTCTGGTTTTCCTTTTTTTTTTTTTTTACAGTAAATAGTAACTCTAAACAGAAAAGAAAAGTTAATGAAAATTTGAATACAATTCATCACTCATGGTCCTATAGTGTCATCTGATGCAGCCCGAGCTAATCTGTCCTTCTCCATGTATTTTGTATGTGCCACTACTAGAGCACTTCCTGTGACCTGCTGTGTAACACAGGTAACTGTTTATATTAGCTCTCACACTGGATTAACTTGCTGAACAGAGGACCATGTCTAAGCCATCAAGTACGGGCTGAATGGAATATATGTCTGGGCTTCCAAGGACAATACCCCAGAATAAAAAAATTACAAAAATGGTACGAGCAATACTTAAAAAAAAAAAAAAAGGACTGACAGATTAGTTCTGAGGACAGCAATGATTATATACTGGCAGTCCTGATGATGGTGCAGTGGTTAACACTCAGCTGCTAACCAAAAGGTCGGCGATTTGAACCCACCAGCTGCTCCAAGGCAGAAAGATGTGGCAGTTTACTTCCATGAAAGATTTACAGCCTTAGTTACCCTACAGGGCAATTCTACTCTGTCCTATAAGATCGCTCGGAGTTGGGATCAACTCGATGGCAACAGGTTTAATGATAGTATGAAATTTAAGTTCTCTGGTCAGTTGCTCCCATCGGGTTGCTCTTTTTAGTCCTATCTAACACATACAAACCACACAGTCCCTCAAACTGACTTTTGAAATATTTTTTCTTTTATCTGAAGGCTTCAGTAGGTGGTGTTTAAATGTAGATTTTTAGGATTTCTTAACAGATCCACATTTACGTATCTCTCAAAAATACCACTTAAGGGTCAGTAGAACATTAGTTACCCAAAGTTTTACTGTAAACAAATTAAAATTAGGACTATTCGTCTTCAGGTAAATTTAGGATTCCCAAATTAAATAAAAATGTAAGCATGTATGGTGTCACAAATACTCCGTTCATAATGCTGGGCTTTTATTAAGAGTTTCAAAATGACTAATAAAGCAGCACAAATTCTAGAAACAGAATTTTCTCGGCAAAACTAAAAAATTCTACTCATTCCAGTATGTAAAGAATTCTTAATTCTTTCCTACATAAAAGTCATGAAAGGATTTTAATATTTCATCTTGGTAAGGCTATTTTCTCCATGAGATCAACTGCTACTTTTCAGCATCCTTTTAGAATAGACTATGTGTGACTAAGAGTCACAAAGAACAGGATGTTATGAAGTAAAGGGCTATTTTACTGACCCTCTTTCTCCATCCCCAGGGGTATGAGCAAGAGGGCATGAGGACCAGGCAAATGGTCCTTTACAGAGCTAGATTAAACTCCTGTTGAATGACAACTGTATGGAGAAAGGAAGGAATTAGATTGTAAAGACAATAGAATCTTTAGACTTTTATTTCTTAAATTGTTTACCAACTTTTAAAAACAAACAGGAGGTAATACTTTAACTACAAAAGGATACACTGCTTTGCGAAATAGTGCACATATGCTCATTTTACATAAATAAGTTACATGCAATTTAAAAAACCGATTGCCATCGAGCGGATCCTGACTTATAGTGACCCTGTAGGACAGAGCACAACTGCCTCAAAGCATTTCTGAGGCTGCAAATCTTTACGGAAGCAGACTGCCACATTGTTCCCCCACGGAGCAGCTAGTGGGTTCAAACCACCAATCTTTTGGTTAGCAGCCAGGCACTTAACAACTGTGCCACCAGGGCTCCTTTACATGTAATATAGATTTAAGGTATTACAGAGAGAAGACAAGGCAGAAAAACTTACAACAAAAAAATGTTAGAAATAATAGCAACTCAACTTTTTTCAAGTACCTCAGATATTTTAACTAAAAAAACAATGTATTTTACAAAAATTCAATTTACCATCAATTTTCATAAGCCTAACTCCTGCATAATGCAAAATACACTCATAAGAATTATAGAATATCAAACCAATCTATAATACAAAGGGTAGACCAGGAACTGCCTAGGGTGAAAGATTGGGAGAGTTGACTTCAGGGGGACAGGGGAGAGGGGAGGTGATAGAAATGTTCCGAATCTTCAGTGTGGTGTGTCTCTCTGCTTCTGTCAAAACTCGTGGCACTGCACACTTACAATGAGTTCAGTTTACTGTAAGTAAATTACACCACAGTAACACTGATTTAAAAAAAAAAAATACACTCATTAAGAGTCAATCTGATAACCATTCCAATTTCCTAAGGACTTCTATTGTAACTTTATTATGTTTCTGACACACAACACTCAGCGTAAAAACTAGCTGTGTTACAGCATTGGTTTACAGCCAGCCATCAGTCATACTAACCTCTCACTGAGCTCAACACAGGCTGCCCGCACTGTACTTACCATATACTGTCCTATACTAAAGCTTGGTCTTTTCCCCTGAATTAGTCTTTAAGGCAAAAAAAAAAAAAAAAAAAAAAGTGCCTTATATTTATTAGCATCCTCCAAGATCTAGCTCAATTCCCTTCACAAACCAAGTGTTTATACACTGATTTATACCATGAAATATTTCAGACAGGTAATTACCATTTTCTTCATAATACCAGAAAAGAAAAGAAAGCAACGAGTTTGAAAAAAACGTAAGAACAGCCAGCCACTCCGATTTCTCACTGTGGACATTATTTTAGAAGATTAATAAAGATGTTTTTATAATCATATTTGAAGTATTATATTTGAAAAAGTAAAATTTTGTAATAGGTTTTAATAGCCAATATGCCAACTTATAAAATGAGCTACTGAATGAAAGCAGTTTTTTTTTAAATGGAAATATTACCATTTTCTTTTCATTCTGACAGTGTTTCCACTGTATACAAATTTTATTGAACCGATTACCTATAATGTACCCATTTTTAGAAATACCAAGCACATTATCTCACGCTTAATAACAGAAATTGGTTTAAAATAACTTGCTTCACAAATCTTAGCAAAAACCACTTAAACTGTTTACTAATTTAATATTTTAAAAATTAATTGTATCAGGAAATTTATTTTCAAATAAAGCCCAGGTCTTATGTATGCAGTTTAACATGAAATGTGCAAGGCAATGGCTCTCTTGCACATATAACCAAATGCCCCTACCTTTTCTTTAAAAAATTATGTCAAGTCTCTGAAAAGTATCTTTTTCCAAGAGATGTTTATGGTTTTTTTTTTTTAATGAGAAATTCAACAAGTTTCATATATCAAGAATTGTCATATATTTGAAAATTCTTACTGACAAAATCTTAAGTTTTATAATTACAGCTTCACTTTTACAATGATGGTTTCAAAAGATATATGTTCCCAATGCCAGTAAAGGACCTTAGGCACCAACCAGCTAATGTTCGCCAATAAGTGTCAACTCTACCATATCGTTTACAATTGACTTCTTCATTCAATCTCTTGACACTTACTGCTTTTCTCTCCCAATATATTAAAAAATTCATGCTGAAAGGCCACATAATATAAAAACAAATGTATAAGAATTTAATAACTTCACAGCATTCATACCTTTTAAAAATGGCTAATACCACATTAAATATTAAGCAAACTTAATTTAAACATCGGTTTCAAGAACAAAAATTACAATCTATTGTCAGGATCTTTTAACCAATGGGCTCGATATTTTCAAAAAGAAACTACCCAAAATTATTGACAATGGTATTTTCAAACTCTATCTTCGAAGAAGTATAGCCAGAATGTTCCTCAGAAGCAAGGATGGCACGATTTCATCTCATGTACTTTGCACATTATCGGGAGAAACCAGTCCCTGAAGAAGGACATAACGGTTGGTAAAGTAGAGGCTCAACAATAGGCTCAAACATAGTAGCGATTGTGAGGGTGGCACAGCACTGGACAGTGTTTTGCTCTGTTGTACACAGGGTCACTATGAATCAAAACCAACTCAACAGCACCTAACAGCAACACAACATATATATCCAAGAAGAAGCAACAGCCAGAATGCTGCTTAGAAGGGAAGATGGCAAGGCTTCATCTCACATTCTTTGGACATGTTATCAGGAGGGGTCAGTCCCTGGAGAAGGACATCATGCCTGAAAAAGTAGAGGGTCAGCGAAAAAGAGGAAAACCCTCAATGAGATGGATTGACACAGTGGCTGCAACAATGGGCTCAAACATAGCAACAACTGTGAAGATGGAGCAGGACCAGGCAATGTTTTTGGTCACTGTGAGTCGGAACCGACTTCAGGCACCTAACAACAACAACAATGTATTATCAATGCTGAAATTTACTTCCAAAGGATTCAAATCAATTCTTTTGTATGTACTTTTGTATTATAGGAAACCCTGGTGGCGTAGTGGTTAAGTGCTATGGCTACTAACTAAAGGGTCAGCAGTTCGAATCCACCAGGTGCTCCATGGAAACTCTATGGGGCAGTTCTACTCTGTCTCATAAGGTATCCATGAGTTGGAACTGATTCGACAGCACACAACATCATCATTAAAACTCAAAACCAAACCCAGTGTCATCTAGTGGATTCCGACTCATAGCGACCCTATAGGACAGTAGAACTGCCCCACAGGGTTTCCAAGGAGCACGCGGTGGATTACAACTGTCGACCTTTTGGTTAGCAGCCAAACTCTTAACCACTGTGCCTCCTGGGTTTCCACATCATCATACATCATCATTAGGACCTGTTAAACAGCTGGAGCTCAGAATGAGTCACTGCCAGACTACCAACCCGAAAATCATTAGAAGTTATGCTAGCAAACCTCAAAAAGTAAGGCACCTGGCATAATAAAATGGCTGACGTGAGGTCTGAATCAAAACTGCATTTTGTTGTGAGCTCCTGGTTCTGCATTCCTGAGTATGGAACCTTGACTTCTTCCCATTCATAGGCACATGGCCTTGGGCCTCTGGCCTGGCAGAACCAGGAGAACCAGTCAATCATCTTGTGACCCCCATTCCTTGTGAGCACGTACTTCCAGAGTTATGTGAGTGTACCCAATCCCCTTAACCCACAGACAGTGTTAACCAATCCCAACCAAAGCCCCACTTCAGGATATCTCACCTTCCCACTTTACTGACTGCTCACCTACCAATCAGAATATTGTAAGCCAAGAGCCTGGCTGAACACTGTAACAATGCCCAAGTGATCACAGCTCTTTGGAGCATTGGTTCTCACTTTGTGAGATCCAAAGTGTCCCTGGCTCAAGCTGCCTTTCTTCTCAATAAATCTCTTTAATTTTATTTTAAACAGAGTACGTGTTATCACTAGATGATGAAGTGAAGGTTAAAGGCATGGGGTTAGATGAGGCTACTCAGAAAGCTAAAATAAAGCTGAAGAAATTGGAATGAAAAGACTTTGGAAAAGCTCTTAATTTAAGCGATAGATTTACAAAAGGGAGTGAGGGGAGAAACAGTAGTGACAGCAAATAGACTAAAAAAGATGACAGGATGAAGACACTGCTATTCCATTCTCCACTCCAGAAACAAACTGGAAAAAAGTAAAATATGGAATAATAAATGCTTCATCATCAATGAAACAAAGACACAGTAATAACCACAAACAAAAAAAAACCTGCCAAATTTTGTGGTATCTGGAATTGAAATGAAGAGTAATGATGAAAGCCAAATCACAGTCCCTCACATCTCAAGATAAAGATTTCCCTAAAATTGGAACAGTCTTACTGCCCATTCAAGGAAACTGATTAATGATTCTTAGGCATCTACCTAGGAGAGAGTAAGAAAGGCTTCTCTAGCAAATCACGTCTACACCACAGAAGGACAGATGAAAAACCAAGATATTTTTATTGTCAATGACCTGACTTTCTAGCACAGAGAGACTGCCAGATGGCGTGAAAGAGAGGGGGAGCAACAATCACCAACCCACTCACTACATAGGCTCCTATGACTCACAGGATCGCAAGGTCACAGTGACCTTTACAGCACTGCGAAGTGAGGTGAGACATGTCCCCAGGGCAAAAGAACTAGGTTGGGTGAGGGAATGTTTGAGACAACAAATACATATGGAAGTGCAGACTGACCCTATTTATCCCCTCTCAGTACTACATAATACAAACATCTTACCTTACAGTTTTTTCAGGAAATACCTGTCCATAATAGAATTGACTACATTCAAAAACAAGTAAAGTCCAGAAAGGAATCAGCAAAGAACTTAAACAGAACTACTAAGGATTGGAGTGGGGGGATGGGCATAGGCATATGGCAAAAGAAAAATAAAAAAAAATTATCCTAGAAACCACAGGAAGAGCTCAGACAATAACAGGCAATTTTCAACAGTCTTAAAGAAATTACAGAAAATATAAGCAGCTTCAAAGTAAAAGGGCTCAAAGAAAAATATAAAAGATCTAAGAAAAGGCAAGACAACTAAAGGAGATATAAGCGCAAACTGGCAGGCTAAGGATAAAGCTGGAGATTAAAAAAAAAAAATTACATAAATGAAAGCTGCAATAAAAGCAACAAAAAACATAACACTCAGTACTGAAACATAGGGAAACAAAGGACAGGCTTGAAAAGCTTCCATAAAATGAAATGGGAGAAAAATATATACGAGAGATGAGATGTTAAATATAGAAAATAAGAGAGCTACAGCAAATGCATACTTGACATCACTCAAAAGAAAACAGAACAAATGGAATAGGAAAAAAAAAATCCAGTGACATAATAAAAGAAAACTTCTTCTTGGGGAAAAAAACAAATACTATAAAAAGAAAACTCGATTCAAAACAATTAATACTAAGACACATTTTTATGAGGTTACAGAATATAAACGAGACAAAAATGAGTATGAATTCTGTGGGCATCCAGGCAGGAAAATCAAGGCTGGACTTTCTATAGCAGCAATAATCGTTACATGGAAATGGTAAGGCAATGTCTCCAGAGTTCTAAGGGAAAGATAGAAAACTCAATTATGTGATATCCAGCCAAATTGTCCATAAAGCATAAAGTATAAAAGCAACCTACAAACACTCAAGCATTCAATTAAGAAATACAGCACCTATGAGCCCTGCTTAAGGAAAAAGATTAAAAGATTTTATATATGTGTATTTTTTTTTTTTATATATATACATACATGTGTATATATATGTATATGTATACACTGCCATTGAGTCAATTCCGACTCATAGCGACCCTATTAGACAGAGTAAACATGCCCCACAGACTTTCCAAAGAGCACCTCGTAGATTTGAACTGCTGACCTTCTGGTTAGCAGCCGCAGCACTTAAGATACTACGTCACCAGGGTTTATATATAATATATAAATATACATTTTATATATATATATATATATATATATATATATATATAGTCAGATACAGTTATATATATAGCCAGATACAGTTTTAGATATACAGATATGGGGGGGAGACACCTTACCTGAGAACTAAATTCAGTCAGCAAAGAAATGAGTCAAAATAAAGAATTAGAGAACAGAGATATGGAGATCTGTGTTAGTATAAATACGGACTAAGTATTTTTTTGCAGGATGAATAGAGAGTAGGTTCTTTGTCCACTGAATGAATGGGTCTTCACATATTCAAAGGTATGATTAAAATACAAGCCTGCTTTAATGTCTTCTCCCTTCATGAAGTGCAAAGGAATGGAGAATAAAAACGTATAACATATTCTAACAGGAAAAACCGGAGAGAATTTTTCTTACGGCCTCCAGTTACCCCAAAGAAACTGGGTCCTTCTTATTCTGCTTGTCCAGGAACAGGACCGCAGTCAATGGATCTCAGCAGGTATACCAACAGTGATATGTCTGGTAGTCTCAGGATAGCCATTGGACCTCTACTTCACTGGAGCCAAACGGATTTGGTATTGACTCTTTTTGAGAGTGACTAATAAGCATTCCAGCATTTTGCTGCTCAGGCACTAATAATCCACCAATCTTTTAAAAATACACAACTAAAAGAAAATAACACTTTTACATTTCAAAAACTACACTTAAACTAAAATGCTGTTATTTTATAATCAAGTTACAGATGGCAACTTCATGTTACTCTACAGGCTTCAGTGCCTCAGATCTACTGACCAATGAAATTAATTCTTCTTAACGAAGTTGTTGTTGTTAGGTGCTGTCAAGTCGGTTCTGACTCATAGTGACCTTATATACAAAGTGGTACTTGTTTAATAGCACCAGTCCTCTGAAATGGAAATTTCACAGGCAGTACTCCCCAAGACAATTCACCATGAAAAAAGAGCAGGTAGAAGCACTGAATGCTTTCAAGTAAAAAACTAAGATGAAATAACTGAAAATTAGGTACAAAATAGGATGTCAATGAGACAAAGCTTGACAAGGCACAAATTACAACTAATATAACTACTAAAAATTAGGAGCGGGAAAAAGGAGCTATCCTAAATTCTTACTTTTTACAGGGAATGAACTGATATTGTCTGATACACACACACATATAATTTTAAACATACAACATACTTATCTCTTAATATATCTCATAATTTTTCTTTCAACTTCAGTGTAATCCCTCAGGAATTTAGTATAAAGGAACATTTAGTTACTGTAATTCCTTTGGTTTTACTTTTACTTCTGTTAAAACCAAGTAATATTACTTTAATTTGAACGAAAACGCTATGTAGGATGATCCTGTCCTTACAGTTATTCTCTCTCCACCTATAGATATATACATACATACATACATAAAGGTGTGTGCGTGTGTGGGTGTGTATGTGTGTAAGTATACACATGCACAGAGAAAGGAGAGGAAAAAATGTCTGATGTTCAAAATTATAATAATGGTTATAATATCTTTTAAATTTTTCATTTTCTTATTGCTTAAAATTTTTATAGTGAACATATAAGCATTTATTGTAAAACTGTGAAGAACTTGATAGGGTAACATCACAGAAATCATGAATCTGACTCAGAAGGGCAAATCACATATGCCCTCAGAAATTTCTGCATTTCTTTAGTCATTCATTCACTCATTTATTCAACCAGTAATCATCCAGTGCCTACTATGTAGAATCACTATGAGTTGGAATTGACTCGAGAGCAATGGGTTTGATTTGGTTTGGTACTAGGTATTTGAAATAAAATAGATATTAAGTTGTCGTCAACATCATAAAACAAAAGTTGTACTAGATGATTAGGAAAAAAAAACCCAAACCCATTGCTGTCAAGTCGATTCTGATTCATAGCAACCCTACAGGGCAGAACAGAACTGCCCCATAGGGTTTCCAAAGAGTGTCTGGTGGATTCGAACCACTCGATGACCTTTTGGTTAGCAGCCAAACTCTTAACCACTAAGCCACCAGGGTTTCCAAGCATATGTAAAAAACGTAAAGTTCTAATAAAAGGCATCGGTCATAGGAAATTTAAAATGCGAAAGAATAAATGTAACACTAACAAAAGTGGATTCCCTCCAGTGTGTGTATGTGTGTATATATATACATGAAACCCTGGTGGCGTATATTTCTATGTAGTAAATACATTTTTAAAGAAACAGTGTCATCTTATTCCAACCATTAATTAAGCAAAGAGCAAAGCCTAAACAAATAAAAACGGCACCTCAATGCAGTGGTATGGGGTTTGAGCCCTTCTCCTTGCAAAAGGGACCATTCTTCCCATGCTAGGAAAAACTATTCTCCCTCACTTTGTTTTCTTGTTTATTCAATACCTTCTACCTCAGGTTATTCCCTTGAGCTACCTCCCTCTGTACTGCCTACCAGCCTAATGGACTTTCTGGCATAAAGGGGAAATTCTAATGCCTTCTTAGCATATTTTCCCCTATGAACACATTTAATCAAGTGCCACAGCTCTAATTCATCTCACAATTGTATTGTTCTTTTTAAGAAACAATCTATAAGAATTTAATTGAATGAGGAAGGCGATGGGAATCATCTGATCATAGTAAACTGTTTACCAGAAACATTTTAAATTTTGAAGAGAGAAAGCACGATATTTAAGCAAAAATGATCACTGGCAAAACCTAAAAGGAGATACAATTTGAAAGCATGTACATTGATACACATCCTTGGTTTACATCTGGTTTTATTCTGAAATGGGGAAAGCCCAGATAACACCTCTTTGAAAAGGTTAAACATAATTTCCCCCAGTTGCTTTCTGAAACTCGCCTATATGATGACATTTGTTGGCTGAGTCGCCACATATGCCTTGCAAAGAAGTGGTAAACATTCTCAAAGATGATGCACATTGCAGGTATGCAAAAGGAAATGCTAGAACATGTACTATTTATACAGTGTTGAAAGCTCTGGGGGAGATGATACAAAAGCATTTTAAAACCACTCTTTGAAACGTGAAGTAAGCACATTTAGCACCAAAACACAGGTTTTATAAATATGAATGATGAACTTTATATAAGTTACAAGTTGCACGTATCTTGCCATTTTGGAAAAGTATTTTGCTGGAAGAAAAACAATATGATTAGGCATCACCCTTCTTTTTCTCTTCTGCCCCATGTTTTTCATACCAACATAGAAGAATTTGGCAGAAGGGGGAGATTAAAGCTGGCCCATTCAAGTACCTTTGAAATAAGCACATCCAATTTTCTCTCCACACCTAAAGTAAAGAGTGGAGGGGAAAAAGGCAAGAAAGGGGAAACATTAACAACATGGAAAGTGAGGTTGCAGGTAGAAGCAAGAATGAGACATGTGGGCTTATCGCAAGGTGTTGTTCTTCCACAGAATGGAAATGGGAACGATGACACAAGATACATATATAAAAGGTCACAGATATGAGCCACAAACCATGGTGAGAAAATGTGAGAATACTTAGTAGTCAGGCACTGCCACCAGCTCAGGCACCAACACTCACCACCGCTGCCACAGACAGTGGAGCATGGCAGCTGGACTGTTCCTCATTAAAAAGGAAGTCAGGCGTGGTACCTGCTGCTGAGCTTCGTAAGGGCTAAACTGAAAGAGTATGGTCTCTGTAGTCATGTGGGCCTGGGCTCACAGCCCACTCTCCTGGTAACAAGACCGCATCGCCTCTGAGAGTCTCTGTTTCCTCATCAGCAAAATGGATATAATTACAACCACCTCACAAAACTGCTGGAAGAAATAGTTGAGGCGATGCATGTAAAACACCTGTATACTAACTGGCAGGAACACAGAAAGTGTCCAATATGTGAGCTCCTTTCCCTTTGTTCCTCTTTTTTTTTTTTTTGTCTTGTTTTGTTTTGAACACAATAAACGCCAATACATTCAAAACTGTACTCTTCCTGGCCCTGCCAAGAAATGCTGTTAATTTAAGTTGTAATATGGTAGTTCTGGATACCGTACTTTGATATAGGTGACCCCTGCGGGTACCTATAGAAATATGACTCAACCAAATAAGGAACAAGCATCAGATAGTCCAACGGTGTCTCGATTTGGTCTCAAAATATCTGAATTCTGGTCATGGTTCTACCGGTCATATACTTTTTGGCAAATCATAGCTGTCCTGGATCTCGGTTTCCAGAAAATGGGAGTACTGGACTAGACTAAGGTACCTTCCAGCTCTAAAACAGTATTCTGTTGTCAAAGTATTGACTGAAATTCAACTGGGCTAGGTACTAAACCCATACTACAAGATATAAAAGAAAGATAAAGTCTACCTAAATATAAGAAATCAACAAGCTGGTTAGAAAAAAAGGAGACTGACACATGGCAATTAATTACTAGGAGAGGTAGTCATGTGTACAACTTAAGCACCACACTAGATATAAAAGGATAAGAGAGGGAGTTTCGGAAATAGCCTGAACTAAGAAGAAGCAAGGTAAGAGTCACAAGGAGAACTTAAGCTCTCTGGGGTCTCCTCCACCTCATATTTAAAATGAAGATAATAGTATCTAATATTTATCTGTTAAAACACAAAGAAACTACATAAGATAATCTCTTGAGAACTCAGTGTAAGAGCCAATAACGTATGTCCTATAGTAAGTTATTAACAGTTTGATAGAGATAATAGCAATTTTAAAAAGCTGAAAAGAAGACATGACTAGGGAAAAAAAGAACATAAACAAGAGATCTGAACTGGGAGGACTTAAAAATTCAAACTGTTTAATATGGCACCTAAGACTCTTCACAACCTGGCCTCAACTTTCCTTTCTGTTTCTAGCCTTATCCGCCACATATCCCACCACCAACAATGCTCACATTTTTGGCTTCATGGTATTCATTCCCTGATTTTGGTCCCAAGCATCCAAAAACAAGAACGATGAGACTTCTTTTGGAATTAAATTTTAAAATAAAAACTAGATGGATCAAAACAGAGATAGAAAAATTTCTCTGCTTCCCTAACTCCTTAGGCTTCTCTGCTACTTGACAGGATCTCTCAACATATCTAGAGGAAGAATACATCAATGAGAAGGTGGAAGAAAAGGGACAGGTGGCTGGTCAGCAAAAGAATCAGAAGCCACCTAAGCAAATGTTGACATGATCAAGGTAAGCCAGGGACGACTGAGTTGACTCAAATAATACGGTTTCGCAAGGCTATTTCTATAGTGGGTAAGATGGCCTCAAGCTAACTCAGCTGAGATACTCCTTCAAACAAATAACCCTCCTGATTCTATTCATACTCAACTGGTGGTTTTCTGGCAACACAGCTTCTCGTGTATCTTGCCAGGAGAGAAACAGCACACTCGTTAGAAATGCTGTGTCAACTTGACAATTGTATTTCTTAATCATCAATTGACCTCCATGTTAACAACCTGGCTTCCCAAGAAGTCTGCCTACAGGAAGAACATGTACTATCTGCCAAATCAGGCAATCCAATCTGCTTGACAGTTGTATTTCTCATTGGAAAACACATGCACAAATATATATAGACATACAGACATGTGTATATCAGTTTCTAAAAGCATGGTTAATGTGTACCTGCCCCTGACAGAGGCCTACTCTGAACAAGCCCAACAGATCAGGTATATCTGAAAGCATAAGGTCAAACACCAGGCCCCAGGCTAGGATGACTACCAAGGGAAGGCCAGTCACTGAGGCCTGTTGATAACAACACTCCACTTGGCACTGCCCTGCAATATATGCCTTTAATGTTCACACTACAACACATATTTGTGATTTCATTACTCTATTCATACGATACTTCCTCCTTCCAGAACGCCCTCTCCCACCCCTTCTCCACCTGGAGAACTCATCCTTCTCCTTTAAGACTAGCTCAAATGTCACTTCTTGTGTCACATCCTCCCCAACCACTCAGGTAAAATTAATCACAACTTGAGTATTGCCATAGCAACCGTAGGCACCTCCCTCTACCAGTATTCTCAAATCAGAGAGATGAATCCAGACTAGCTCCTCCCATTAACTGCTCTTCTCCCCAGCAAGGCCCCTGCATTCATCTACATATTAGTAATTGCTATTATGGTACTGTAAGTAATCACTAAATGTTGGAATGAAGAGAATGTAAAGAGCTGGCTAGGGATAGGTAAAAAGGATTAGGTGAAGTAATTCTACACAAGGAGAAAATGCATGAATTAAGGTGAGAAAGTACGTACAACTAGATAAGGTCCGTTGAGAAAAGAACAATGTCAAGAGCAAAGGGTTCGTTGTGGAGAGTTAATGGAAGAAAATGATGGAAAGGAAGCTTTTGTTCAAAGGTCTTGAAAAGTCGATAATGGTGTGTAAATGGGACTGGGTAGGCAAAAGAAAACCATAGTTCTTAGAAAGAGGAGCAACGTGAAGAGTGTGATAAAAAGCAGAATGTGGCTATAAAAAGAACCATGAATCCTCCCTCTCCATGATACATAATGACTAGGAAGTTATTTAACTTCTGAAAGCCTCAATTTCCCTATCTGTAAAATGGGGATAACAATATCTACCTTGCACGTAGTTCTGATTAAATTATATTATCTAGCACAGTGACTGACACATTGTACCAACACATGGTAGCTGCTACTGTGACTGGTTTTATAAATATTATCAATCTAGCACTGTAAGTAAAACAAATTAAAAGAGAGAAGGACTGGAAGCCGAAAGATCACTTAATGGAAAACTACAATAGCCACAGGTATGGTCTTAAAATCATATCACCATGGCTTTCGTAATGGTTCTTTCCTTAGCTATCGATGGTACATCAAGCAAGTAACTTCTTAGTACATATTTCCTGACTTTAAAATTGTCATCATAAATTCTACCCTTCCTATCCTATTCCACAAAATTATTGTGTTGGTTATTTTAAATATCAAAAAAAGTAGATAGATAAATACAGAGAAGGATGGGGGTAGAGATAGAGAAAGTGTTTCACAAACTTTAAAGTACTCTGAGAAAAAAAGGAATAAAGTGGATGGGATAATTTTAAGAAATATTTTCAAGGAAGAATCAAGGACATGAGAGACACTGGCAGATAAGGAAACAGCATACCCACCACCAGCAAGTCGAATTCTGACTCATAACAACCATATAGCATAGAGGACAGCAATAAAAATGTCAAGGTATGAAGACAATGCTTCTTTAAAAGAAACTCAGGGGAAGAGTCTGAAGGATCTGAGTTGAGAAGGGTGTGTTCTGAGGTCAAATGACAACTTACATAAAATCAGGTCAAAGACTAGAGTCTGAGTGATAGCAATGACTTGACATGGAGCTCTGAAAATCGCCAGCAATAGCCATCAGAGTGAGAGCTACGAGAAATGATTTATCTAAGACAAAAAAATGCAAAGCAGAAAGAACTGAGGTCATAAGATTCAAAATACAGTAAGTAAATACTTAGCAAAGGTCAAGGGCAAATTCCACCCCACAGAGAGGAGACAGGTAGGTATTACAGGAAGAAGGGTAAGCAGCAGAGAGTTTCAAGCAAAATTCAAAGGAGAGTGCTCGTGCAACTGACAAGTCAAGGTCATGTGGCATTAGTATGTCAGGGAGCTTGAGAACTGAGCAAAAAAGCTCTGCCTTTGCCTAGAATGTGGTCACTGGTGAAGTTCAGAGTACAGTAGTACAAGGGCGGGACTGAAGCCAGACTGCAAGGAGTTAATCATAATTCTATGATACTAACACGAAAAAGCAGTTGCCAGTAAACTGAAGGTGAAATTCACAGATAAGAAAAAAGCACATTTAATAATTGAAAGGGGACAAACTTTATCTCAAGAAAGCTTCTTAGGATTTTTAACACTTCCACAGGAGAAACAGGACTTTGGTTTTTCAAAATCTCCCAAAAGACATACATAAGTCATAAAACACATGGAAGTCAAATTTTGCTGCAAGTGAAGGACAAAAAAAGAAAGAGACGAGTTAGCCCTCATAGGGATCCAAACTTTTGATTACAATTAATTTACATGCCCTAAATAAGGCATCTGAATAAGCTACATTTACTAACTACTACAGGCCAAGGCATATAAGTATTCTTTGTGTGAATGAATGAATTGCATATTACTAAAAAGAGGAGTTAATGATGTTACTATTATATTTAATAAGTAAACATTTCTTTCTAATATCTCAAATTTCCATTTCTTAATGCCTAAGTATATCTAAGTAAGACAAACAAACGTGTTTTTGTAGTACAGTTCATAATGTATGTTAACTGATACTTCATTTAAATAAGTACTCAGACAGTTACTTTTAATTCTATTTAAAAGTATAGATTCCCAAAGATGATATAAAAATAATTCTGAAAGTCATAATGGGAGAGCCTAAGTAAAACTCATTAATGAATCTTGAGGCTCCCAGCATCCAGCTTGAGGCAGGCCTTCAAAAGGGAAGGGAAGGAAGGAAGCAGGTTCTGCTTACACCTCAATCACCAAGACTTTTGACCTAATTTTACAAGTGTGGATATCAAATTAATTCCTGACTCATTTATATATATGTATATATATATTTACATATATGTATATATATTTACATATATATGTATATATATATATATATGTGTGCCACATTTGGATATATATATATAGGGTCACTATGAGGGTCGCTATAGGGTTGGTATGAGGCAGAATTGACTCGACGGCACTGAGTTTTTTGTTGTGCCACATTTAAAAGACAGCTGAAGTTGAGTCAGTTCCAACTCATGGCTACCACACATGTTGCAGAGTAGAACTGTACAATGGCTGATTTTTCAGAAGTAGATTGATGAGACTTTCTTGCAAGACACCTCTGGGTGGGCTCTAACTGCCAACCTTTTGGTTAGTAGCCAAGTGGTTAACTTCTAATAGATACATTAAAAAAAAAAAAAAGACATAATCAAAAATGTCATTTGGGTCAACAGTTTCATCCATCTACCACCAAACTTATGATCAACAGTGCTAATTACAACAAACTGATTTTACAGAGTGGGCTCTTTTTTGCTTTCCAAGCAATGGAAGAGTTCCTAATCAAACACGCCAAGATAAAATGACCAAAGAAAAGATACAATGGGTCAGAAAAATGCAAATTTCCCTGATTTTGACTAAGGTCCAGTAGGAAAAAGCACTACTAACGCAGAAGTCAGGAACTCTGATTGTAGTCCAGCCCTACCTATGGAAAACCATTTAATTACTGTGCTACTTGGTTTCCTCATTTAGTAAAGAGAAATCTCACCTACCCTATTGACTTACAAAACTGTTGTGATGATAAAATGAAACAGCATAGGTAAGAAATATAAATAATGACATTTGTGAAGGATTATAACTATACACATACATACACACAGAGCTTCACAAATATAAGGCAACAGTCCATTAATCATTATTTTATAGTGCAGATGGATTTGTTTAATTAATCCATACTCCATGCTTAACAAATTTTTAAATATTATAATACTGCTTCATTATTTCAATTATTCTCTGAACTTTAATGGACATACTTAGTTGTAAATGTCAGAACAGTTAAATCTTGATTATCCAGTCAGTTAGGTCTTCTACCTCGTTCATTAGGTAGTCTACCCCAGAAAAGATAATAGCAGTTAAATTCAAATCAGATAAAATATATTTCTCAGCTGCTCTGTTAAAGATCTGGAGAGAGGTTTTAATAAATGATAAGTTTAAGATTATTACTATTTATTTCTATTTCTTTATTAGAGTTCACTTTCTCGTAAACATCGAGAATATTCAATATACTCTCTTATATATCTGAAATCACTCCACCTAATATACAACTCTAATTCTTACTAAAATTTCTGTCTCCAGGTAAAACAAAACTACTAACTGTACTTCTTTTATCCATAGGATAGTCTAATCTTTCAACCTGATATTCACAGGGAAGGTGAAGGTAAAGATTTTTCAGACGGAAGTCTGGTCTTTCCCCAAAAAACAATACTTCAGTGGACAGAGATAAAAATCATCATGTCATAAAACATGACAATAGTCACAGCATTTGAAAAGCACTTGAAGTATGACCTTGTTTGCTCACACTCTAGAAGTAAAAATTTAATCCATGCTGCTTTCTTAATCACTGCAATCTCAAGACTGAAGAGCTTGGCATCCAATATTATTTTACTAGCATACAAAGAAACCAGGGTAGCCATTTTGAGATTAATCAATTTTAGAATTATCCATTTTAGAGGCCTGAATCTCACTGATACTAATTTTAAGGCCAAATACAAATCTGGAGTAAAGAAATTTTACCTCCCAGTAACTTCCCTACCTAAAGACTGAGAAATCACCTAACTAAAAAATGAAGTATTTCAGAGAAGACAATAATATAAATGCTTACACTTAACCTAAGGCTCAAACTAGTCAGCTGGACTGGGATGAAGTTTGAAAAATATTTCAGCACCTTTTCCAAATTTTTTTTTTAGTAACACTAGTTTTGACAAATTAAAATTTTCCAGAATGGTCCTGAAGTTTAAGATGAAACTTCACTCAAAGAATTTGGTTTTTGCTCTTGGTTTCTGAGAGAGAACTTGTAAATTCTTGGAATTTCCCCAGTCAATGAAGTGTCTTTGAGGTCTCCAGACCACACCTGAGGGTTTATGATAATGAGGTATCTCTTGGGTGGGGGCTGGCCAGGCCAGAAAGACCCATGAAGTGATATTAGCCCAACCTCAGAAGAGGTGGGCTGATGTAGTCAATCATGCCTACATAATGAGGTTCTAATAAATGCTCTGGACAGGGAAGCCCCAGGGACCTCCAGGTTGGTAACAGACATCGAGGGTAGCACATCCTTTGACATATGGAAGTTCTATGTTGGGAACCCTCCCAGACCTAGCCCTACGTATCTCTTCATTTGTATCCATCCTTTGAATTGCTATAATAAAACTGTAATCCTAAGTAAAGCACCTTCCTTGAATTGTGTGTTTTTCTAGCAAATTATCCAACCCAAAAGAGTAGCAGGAGCTGACAAACAGGTCAGAAGTGACGGGGGACTGGGGACCCCCAAACTGTTACTCTGAGGGGACACAGAGAACCCCCGAATATGTAGCCAGCAGGTCAGAAATAAGGAGGTACTGGAGACCTCTAGCTTACCACTGGCATCCTGAGTGGGTAGTGGGAAACCCTGCAAATTTGTATCCAGGAGGTCAGAAGTGAGGGTGTTCTAGGGACCCCCAAGCTTACAGCTGGAATCTGAAGTCCTAGACTGACTCAGCAGTCTGGAGGACTATGCCCTTTAACTTAAGATCTGACCTAGCTCTGGTGGTTAGGGTCAGAGGAAGAAGTACTATGTGAACAGAAAAGAGAGCAGACTGATACAACAGATTGCATTAATTTGATTTCCATAGAGCCCCCCATGGCTTCTCCCTCCATCTCTGCCAATTTTCTCACTCCTCCCTTTAAGAAACTGTACTGAGAAAACCACGTAATAGCTGTAGGAAAGGAAAACGAAATAAACTATTCCACTATCTTTGCCTCAACTTGAATCTTTGGTTTATAAATCTCTGACCATCAGTAAACCTTAGTTGAAAACCAAAAACAAAACCCACTGCCATCAAATCAATTCCAATTCATAGCTGAAAGGGAAGGTTAGAAAAATAACTTATAACTGAAGCTCCTGTGTACCCCTACCTGATCCCACTTCCCTCCTATTTCCCAGAGGTAACCACTTTGCTGATGTGTGTCTATCATTCATATCATTGACTATTTAAACATCATCTGCATGGAATTCCTTTCATAGAATTAAACTCCGTAAGTTCACGGGCTATGTCTGATATTATCCTCTGCATAGATCTAGTAATCAGCATACAGTAATCATTTAGATGATACAAATAACTCAAGAAAAATTAATAAATATTTAGTAAAACTAATTAAACAGAACCATACATTGTCACAATAGCGATGAACAAATTTCTTCCCCATTTATGAAACTCAACTATGTCCCTATTGTGTAAGGTTGATCTAAACACCCACATTCTTGAAAACTTGGGTTTTAATTTAAAAGACTGAAAAAAAATTAAAATACCAAAAAAAAAAGTTGAATAAAAACCTCTTTTATTCAAATAATTTCCTACAAATTCAACAATTCTAATTTATTCTGGATTTTTTTTTGTTTCACCACATTAGAAGTTATTTTTCTATATTCCCTAAAAAAAAAAAATATTCCCTAGGCAGCAACAAATAACACCATGCATGAGAACTGATATAATTACATGTCAAAAGGGACAGACTAGCACCCCCACTCTTCAAACTCCCCTCTGTGGCTCCTTCATACCCCATATGTTGCTAATAAAACGGTTTGAATCATACCTATGAGACAGTTTTACTGACATAGTATCAGGCCTTTTGGTTCTTCACCAGACAAACCACACCACCAGAACTGTTAAAAATGCAAACTTTAAGTCTGAACAAACAGAAATCTACATTATATGTAAGAATGAATGTGTCTGTGTGTGTGTATACGTGTGTGTGTCTATGTATGAGCACAGAAACCTGCATTAAAACCACGATTTGATTCTTTAAGCTCTAAAATGCTAGTGCTAGCTATCTAGACACATTGGACGTTCCAAAGTCTGACCATAGTACAAAATTCAAGAAATGGTAAACGTAGCATTATCCTTCCATATTGTTAACATGTCAATTCACAGACCTGGCTGGTAGAAAATGATGACAGCCAGAATTTTTTTTTTTTTTTATATTGTACTTTAGATGAAGGTTTACAAAACAAACCAGTTTCTCATTAAACAGTACACATATTGCTTTATGACACTGGTTAACACTCCATGACACATCAACACTCTCCCTTCTCGACCCTGGGTTCCCATTACCAGCTTCCCTGTCCCCTCCTGCCTTCTAGTCCTTGCCCCTGGGCTGGTGTGCCCCTTTAGTCTGATTTTGTTTTATGGGCCCGTCCAATCTTTGGCTGAAGGGTGAACCTCAGGAGTGACTTCATTACTGAGCTAAAAGGGTATCCTGGGGCCATTCTCTTGGGGTTTCTCAAGTCTCTTGTCAGACCAGTGACAGCCAGAATTTTTAGTAATAATTATAAAAAAGATACAAGAAGGAAAGGAAAATAATGGAACAGTGAAGCAACAATTAGAAAACTGCAAACCTACTAGATGTATAAATATTCCTGGATTTATGTACTGGGCTTTCTACTTCAGGAAGCTCACTTTCATCACATATATAGTCAAATTATTCATATGTAAATTTTCCTTAGAAAACACGAATGCTGAAACTAAATGCTTACCAAAATGCTTAAAAAAAACAAAACGAAACACTATAAGTACTGGCATCATAAGGAATATTCACTTACATCAATACAGATGCATTTTCAATTGTTTCTAGAAAGGTTCTTCCGGGAATCCCTCCCTAAAATGTTATCTCAACATGAGTTCAATTAGTAAATCCTATGGGAACAAAACTCCTTTTATCAAGTCAACCTAAGTACAAAAGGGGTATGAGGAACCCTAGGCTGCTAACCAAAAGGTCGGCAGTTCGAATCCACCAGCTGCTCCTTGGAAATCCTATGGGGCAGTTCTACTCTGTCCTACAGGGTCTCGGTGAGTTGGAATCTACTTGATGCCAACAGGTTTTAACCAAAAGGTTTGTGGTTTGAATCTACCAGCGGCTCCACGGAAGAAAGATGTGGTAGTCTGCTTCTGTAAAGATTACAGCCTTCGAAACCCTATGGGGCAGTCTACTCTGTCTTATAGGGTATCTATGAATCAGAGCCACTTGAAGGCACCAGGTTTGGGGGTTTTTGTATTTTGTTTCTGTTTTTGCTTGTTTGTTTGTTTTGTTTTGAGCTGTGGATGGCAGCAAAAAAGGAAGAGGAGGCAATGGTGCTGGTCCATGTACAAATTTCACAGTACTCTGAAAGGGAAGGGCATTAATCTCAGGGCTCAAAAGCAACACCATCAGGCACAGGAGGGAAAAGTCTTAAGGTGAGAAGGTCTGGAAAAGTAGTCTAAACCCTTGGTCTTCTAGGGGATAAATTCATGATCAAGTCTAGAACACATACTGATTCTAGAACATACTGTTGTGCCTCTAGGGATAAACTTTTGACAAAGACATAAATTATGATGATGCACCCTATTTGACAAAAGAGGAATTACTAGCACTCAAAATCACAGAATTCTAGAGTTGGCAGTGGTATGTGGGTCACCTCATCCATTAAATGCACGAAGCCCTCAAAATTTACTATAAGCCTACTGTGGGTTAAGTTCTTTACATATGTTCTCATTTAATCCCCGCAATAACCCTTCTAGGTAGTATTATTTTTTTTTTTTACTGATGAGAAAATAGAAGAAAAACCAAGCAACTTGCTCAAGGTGCACACCTACTGACCGCTGGAGTAATGACAGATCAAGATCTGTCTGGCTCTAAAGCCCTGGCTCTTTCTACACCACATTTCTCTTACTGACTGTCACATAGTGCTCAGCAGGCAAGGGCTAATTAAATTATCCACCGTGATGGAATCATCACAGAGCCAGGGAGGCAATTCCTGAAAAGTGCCACCTAGACCATTAATATAGTATGCCCTATAGAGTCAAGTGTGATGTTCAAACACAGAAATAACTAGATGATGATGATTTTAATGATAATAGCATCCAGCTACCATTTACTGAGTGCCTATTATGCTTAAAGTGCTTCATATACATTACTTCATTTAATCATCTGAACATCCCAGTAAGAAATGCACAGTACGTGTTGCCATCATTCTACAACAGACAAAAGTGAGATGCAGAGAGATGAACACTGCCAAAAACTACAAGGAGAGTCAAGTTCAGAGTCAGAATTTGAACCCAGGTCTCTGTGATGATAAAACATGGGGGTGGGGACCACACCTTGTATTTTCTTTTATCCTTTTAGCTCTACATTAAGTAAATCACTGATTTTACTTTGAAATTAGGGACCCCAGATACAAACCATGTGGCTACATAAATTCAAAAGTCTACTGCTAATGAAGAGTGAAAAGAAATGAAGGGAAAAATTATAATAAAGAACCTAACTCTGAAGGTCAGTGTATATTTGCCAGGAAGAGTGAAAGGATCAGATCCCCAATTCCTAACACCCTTTTAGCCTATCCCGCCCCCCATTTCACCCCCACCACAAGAAAAAGAAGCATCACCACAGACACTGCTAGAAATTATATACCATGCCATCCTCAGAGATGTGCACGAAAGCAAGGAAATGCTATAGAACAGCCCTCCACACACCTGCATGAGATCACATGGAGGGCTTGTACAAACAGATTCCTAGGCCCCACCCTCAGAAATTCTCATTCAGTAGCTCTGGGGTGGGGCCTGACAATCTGCAAATCTAACAAACTCCCAAATAATAGTGATACTGGGCCACACTATTCTCAATTACTATTAACCTAAAACTTCCTTTTGTCCACTGAGCTCAGACACCAGACAGTAACTACTGACAATTAGGAAAACAGCAAAAGGTTGACAAAGCGGGGGCCAGGCAGAGACTGCTCAGTCTATCTCTAGATAATAACTGGTCTTCAATGAATCAAGCAGACTTTTAAAACTATCAATGAAAAGCATAACATGAAGTTGTTAGAAGCTGTTGAAAGACGGGGAGGATTAAGATTTGAAGAATATGAATTATACAATTAATGTGTGTCAACTCGGCACAAAGAGAAATGCTGCCCTAACCAAGGAAAAAACCTTACCTTTTGATAAAAAAGAGGTCTAAGTTTTAGTAAAATAACTTTAAGAAATGTTTTCCAAATAAACATCACTATTTTTTTTTTACTTTTAGCAGCATTAAAACTTAGTACCGATGGAAATTACCCCCATGAGTCTGTCAGTTTGTCCTACTCTGGGGGATTGCATGCTGCTGTGATGTTGGAAGCTATGCCATGGGTATTCAAATACCAGCAGGGTCGCCCATGACAGACAGGTTTCAGCTGAGCTTCCAGACTAAGAGAGACTAGGAAGAAGGCCTCAGTGGTCTATTTCTGAAAAGAATTAGCCAATGAAAACCTCATGAATAGCAGCAGAACACTGTCTGATACAGTGCTAGAAAATGAGCCCCTCAGGTTGGAGGGCACTCACAAGAGGACTGGGGAAGAGCTGCCTCCTCAAAATAGAGTCGACTGTAATGACATGGATGGAGTTAAGCCTTCAGAACCTCATTTGCTGATTTGGCATAACTCAAAATGAGAAGAAACAGCTGCAAACATCCATTAATAATAGGAACGTGGAATGTACGAAGTATGATTCTAGGAAAATTGGAAACTGTCAAAAATGAAATGGAATGCATAAACTTTGATATCCTAGGTGTTAGGGAGTTGAAATGGACTGGTATTGGCCATTTTGAATTGGACAATCTACTATGCCGGGAATGACAACTTGAAGAGGACATTTCAAGACCTATCCTGAAGTACAATTCTGTCAATGATAGGATAATATCCATACACCTATAAGGAAGACCAGTTAATATAACTACTACTTAAATTTATGCACCAACCAATAAGGCCAAAGATGAAGAAATTGAAGATTTTTACCAGCTTCTGCAGCCTGAAATTGTTCGAACATGCCACCAGGATACATTGAGAAGACAAAGTAAAGTATTATAACGACATGTGCAGACCTCGAGGTAAAAAACCAAAACAGAAGAACACACTCAGCATTTCTCAAGCTAAAAGAACTGAAGAAAAAATTCAAGCCTTAAGTTGCAATATTGAAGGATTCTACAGGGAAAATGTTAAATGACTCAGGAAGCATTAAAAGAAGATGGAAGGAATACACTGAGTCACTATACCAAAAAGAATTGGTCGATGTTTAACCATTCCAGGAGGTAGCATATGATCAGGAACTGATGGTACTGAAAGAAGTCCAATCTGCACCAAAGGCACTGTTGAAAAACAAGGCTCCAGGAATTGACAGAATACTAAATGAGATGTTTCAACAAAGGGATGCAGCACTGGAAGTGCTCACTCATCTATGCCAAGAAATTTGGAAGACAGCTATCTGGCCAACCCCCTGGAAGAGAACCTATTTATGCTTATTCCCAAGAAAGTGATCCAACCAAATTTGGAAATTATCGAACAATATCATTAATATCACACACAAGTAAAATTTGCTGAAGATCATTCAAAAGCGGCTGCAGCAGTTTATCAACAGGGAAGTTACAGAAATTCAAAGGGAATTCAGACGAGGACTTGGAATGAGGGATATCATTGCTGATGTCAGATGGATCCTGGCTGAAAGCAGAGAATACCAGAAAGATGTTTACTGTGTTTTGTTGACTATGTAAAGGCACTCGACTGTATGGATCATAACAAATTATGGGTAACACTGTGGAGAATGGGAATTCCAGAACACTTATTTGTGTTCGTAAGGAATCTGTACATAGGTCAAGAGGCAGTCGTTCAAACAGAACAAGGGGATACTGCGTGGTTTACAGTTAGGAAAGGTGTGCCTCAGGGTTGTATCCTTTCACCATACCTATTCAATCTGTATGCTCAGCGAATGACCCGAAAACCTGGACTGTATGAAGAAGAACAGGCATCAGAATTGGAGGAACAACCTGCAATATGCAGATGACACAGCCTTGCTTGCTGAAAGTGAAAAGGACCTGAAGCACTTACTGATGAAGATCAAAGACCACAGCCGTCAGTGTGGATTACACCTCAACATAAAAAAAAAAAATTCTCACAACTGGACCAGTAAGCAACATCACGATAAATGAAGAAAAGACTGAAGTTGTCAAGGATTTCATTTTACTCGGATCCACAAATCAACACCCATGGAAGCAGCAGTCAAGAAATCAAAAGACGCATTGCATTGGGCAAATCGTCTGCAAAACATCTCTTCAAAGTGTTGAAAAGCAAACATGTCGCCTTGAAAACTACGGTGTGCCTGACCCAATTCATGATATTTTCAATTGCCTAATTTGCATGCGAAAGCCGGACAATGAATAAGGAAGACCGAAGAAGAACTGACGCCTTTGAATTGTGCGGTTGGTGATGAATATTGAATATATCACAGACTGCCAAAAGAATGAGCAAATGTGTCTTGGAAGAAGTACAACCAGAATGCTCCTGGAAGCAAGGACGGTGGCACTTCGTCTCATATACTTTGGACATGTTATCAAGAGGGATCAGTGCCTGGAGAAGGACATCATGCTTGGTAAAGCAGAGGGTCAGTGAAAAAGAGGAAGACTCTCGACAAGATGGATCGACACAGTGGCTGCAACAACCAGCTCACGCACAACAACGATTATGAGGATGACGCAGGACCGGGCAGTGTTTCGTTCTGTCGTACATAGGTCCTATGTCGTACATAGGTCCAACTCAATGGCAGCTAACAACAACAGCAACAATGGGAATTAAATAATTCCCAGATGATAATAATGAGCTGCAAAAGGTCAAGAAAGCCCTGGACAGTACATACAAAATGATGGTTCAATTTTAATTACTAACAGAGAAAGAAACTTATTTCTGTAGTGTCATTATGACAGATCCACTCACATATGGAAATGGTAGCTTGTGCAGCTAACTCAAGATAAGATTAAAAACAATATATGCTGGACTAGATAGAAAATCCAAAATTATAGAGATGCCACATTTAAAAAAAAAAAAAAAACCTAGCAAAGTTAACAGCTTACAGAATACTGCCTTTCATAAATATAAGATAGTACATGTTGCTGGTTATTTGTTTTCATTCAAGTGACATCAGGGCACTTAAGGTCTAACATGATATCAAATCAAAAACAAACAGAAAAAGAAGACATGGAGTAAAAGAAATTGAGAAATTTGACAGTAAAATTTGAAATTTCTACACAAAGAAAACCTCATGAACAAAATGAAAAGACATGCTGATTATGGTATGCCTGAAAGAAGGTATTTCTCCCACACATAACCAATAATGGAATAATAGTAGAAAAACAATCTAAAAAAAGAAAAATTTACAAATCAGTAAGAAAAAGACAAACGAGCCAAAAGAAAAATAGGCAAAAGTTATAAGCATATAATTCACAGAGGATGAAATAATAAATAGCTAATATATGCATAAAAAGATGCCCAGCTTCAATAAGGAGCAAAAAAATGCAAATAAAACAATCCTGTTTTTTTTTTTTAAGTGTAACAAAAACAATGTTGCCTGGAAGAAAATGAAACAATTCTCATACACATCCAGTGGCAGAATAAACTGGTATAGACATTTTTTTGAGCAATCTGGGAATAACTACAAAACTGGAGATTCCATTCCCTAGAAACTAATAATTCCGCCCCATTATATATCATCAGACACAAGGTGTCCAAAACACTTGTACAAAACTATTCATAGCAGTGTTGCTTGTTATAGCAAAAAAAAAAAAAAAGAACAAAGGAAAAACAGAGGTACAACTGAATAGAACACAGTCATTAATATCACAATATCACTGAACTATAGCAGTCATCTCAAACACTCATTGGAATCACCCAGGAAGTTGGCTAAAACACAGATTGCTGGGCCCCACTACCAGAGTTTCTCTTTAGTAGGTCTGGAGTGAAGCCTGAGACAGAGCCAGCTTCATGGGTGTGAAACTGTGTTCAGAAAGCTTTTGATCTTCTTGGTTTAATGCTCAGATTGTACCATCTTGAAATTATTATTAATAATTTTTTAACAAGAGGCCCTGTATTTTTTTTTTTTTTTTTGCATTGGACAACACAAATTATGTAGCTGGTCCTGGCCTGAGAATTTCCATTTCTAACAAGTTCCTAGGTAAGGCTACTGGTCTCGGACCACATTCTGAGAACCACTAAACTACAACAAACTAAAAAAAAAAAAACAAACCCATTGCCATCAAGTCGATTCTGACTCATAGCGACCCTACAAGACAGGGTAGAACTTCCCCATAAAGTTCCCAAGGAGCACCTGGTGGATTCAAACTGTTGACCTTTTGGTTAGCAGCCGTAGCACTTAACCACTACGCCACCAGGGTTTCCAAAGCAAACTAAATGCCTTAAAAACGTAATATTAGGCAAAAAACAACAAGCTGCAGAAGGGTGGGTATAGATACCACTTATATAAGGTTTTGATTATGGATATACATTTATTAAATAAAAGTACAAAACAAATATGGGAATGTGAACACCTAATGCAAAAACACACATTACCTCTCAGGCAGGAGAAGGGGGTATAAGATCAGGAATCAACACCATAGGGAGTTTCAGTTCTGTAAAGTTCTATTTCTTTAAAAAAAAAATGAAATAAACATGGCAAAAATGTTCACACCTGACAGAGCTGGGAGAGTGTTGTACCGTATTGAAGAGATTGGTAAAGCAGCAATAGGTAACCCAAACCAGTGTCCTGGTCTATCTTCGCAGAAAGTTAAAGGGTTTCCTGATTATTTCATGCAACTTACATGATAATTTTCTGCAACTATCCTTTTTTTGAATCAGCTGAACTACAGGCCTAAAGCGCCTATGGCTTCATATTGGTCTTGTGGGAAGCCAGCCTTCAAGGCTGCTTGACTCTCCGCTTAGAGCCAAATTATGTGCCTTGTTGAAATAAAGCCTCGACTTAAAGGTTTGTGTTACATCTCTTCAGGGGGAGGTCCTAAGTAAGGATGCCAAGAAACTCCTCTCAAAAAGACATAATATCATGGCAGCCATGTTTTGGCTTACAAAAGATAATTGTAGAAAGTCATCATCAATTACCAATCCTCTCTAGAGTACAGCATTTCCACAAAATATTTTAATGGATACAGAATACAGTGTAAAATAGTAAGAAAAACCACAGATTTGAGCAGAGAGGGAAAGTAGGATGCTGTCACACTGCACCTCTGTTACACACATTCTGTACTTTGACTTGTCCTGACCAGTACATTACCTATCGACTACTTTGACTTCAATTTTTTTCTATAGCTGCATATGCAACTTCTAATCAACTCAGCTGGAAGAAGGGACAATTTTTCCTTTTCTGTGTAAATATAACATAATTTTCCCATCTAGAAAACATTTCAATGATAGGGTTTGCATGAAGTCAGTTAGAGTAAAATAGAACAGAAACATTGGAATCAGTTTAAACATTTGAAAACTTTTGGGGAGAGATTTTGGGATGGTAGTGGCAAATGTCACATTAAAAGGTAACCAAGAAACTAACGGACCACATCTACCACAGCCTCCACCAGACTGAGTCCAGTACAACTAGATGGTGCCCAGCTACCACCTCTGACTGCTCTGACAGGGATCCCGGAGCTAGGGAAAGATGTAGAACAAAATTCTAACTCAAAAAGAAAGACCAGATTTGCTGGCCTGACTGAGACTGGAGAAACCCTGAGAGTATGGCCCCTGGATACCCTTTCAACTTGGTAACAAAGTCACTCCTGAGGTTCACCCTTTAGCCAAAAACTGGGCAGGTCCATAAAACAAAACGAGACTAAAGGAGCACACCAGCCCAGGACAAAGACTAAAAGGCAGGAGGGAACAGGAAGGCTGGTAATAGGGAACCTAAGGCTGAGAAGGGAGAGTGTTGATATGTCACGGGGTTGTTAATAAATGTCATAAAACGATATATGTACTATTTAATGAGAAACTAATTTGTTCTGTAAACCTTCATCTAAAGTACAATTAAAAATTTAAAAAAAAAAGAATTTTCTCCTATAAAGAAAAAAAGGTAACCAAGATTAATTATTTGCAGAGTTTAATGATCAAATGATGCTGTTGTTGTTAGCTGCCGCTGAGTCATTTCTTTACACGCGACGTTTTCTAGATGGCAACCCCAGGCACAAAGGAATGAAACAATGCCTGTGCTATCTTCATAATCAGTTGCAGACAGGACAGCTGTGATTGGTAGGATTTACACTGGCTCATTTTCAGAGGTAAACTGCCAGCTGTTTAGTCATAGTCCATCTTAATCTGGAAGCTCCGCTGAAACATGGAAGCCTACACTGACAGATGGGTGGGTGATGGCTGTACCTGAAGTGCATTGGCAGAGAATCAAAGGTGGGTCTCCCACATGGAAGGTGAGAATTCTACCACTGATTCACCAATGCTTTACAATCAAATGATAGGACCATAAATATGTTCCCTGATGGCAAAATAACTCAGGCTGATAATTCAATATAAATCCATGAAGATGAGCGGAAAAAAACTTCAGTTTTTTTAGATATGGTTTTCACTAGCACAGTATCTTTTTAATAATACAATAAAGGTCATACCTTACCTTCTTACTAATCCTAAATCTATCATAGCTTGAACCTCCCAATAAAGTCTTATTAAGGAGCCCTGGTGGTGCAACGGTTATGTGCTCGGCTACTAACCTAAAGGTCATAGGTTTGAACTCACCAGCAGTTCTGTGTGAGAAAAGACCTGGCAATCTGCTCCTGTAAAGATTACAGCCTAGAAAACTCTATGGGGCAGCTCTACTCTGTCACATAGGGTCGCTATGAGTTGGCACACAACAATAGCAAGGTCTTATTCAAGGTCATACAGGATAGAAAAGGCAATGGTCATCATCACTGGAAAAGCAAAATTCTTATATTCTCCTTGATTGTCTTTTGAACATATGTTACACGTACATCAGGTTATTTGCTAACGTAACTGTCATACACTATGGATGCAGAGTTCACTACCAAAATATCCATGCAATGGAATTAATATTCAGCAATAAAAATGAATTAAATATAGACGCATACTACGGCAAGGATGGAAATGCCATCCTAAGTGAAAGGCAGACATAAAAGATGACATATTGTACTATTCCATTTATATGAAATGTCCAGAATGTGCAAATCCATAGAGACAGAAGGTAGATGAGTAGCTGCCAAAGGCTGAAAGAGAGGAGGGGGGAATGGACAGCGACTACTAACGGGTACAGGGTTTCTTTTGGGGGTAATGAAAATGTTCTCAAATTAGATAGTGGTGATGGTTTGCACAACTCTGAATATCCAAAAAACCACACCTCCAAAGGGTAAATTTTATGGTATGTAAATAAAGCCATTACAAAAAGAGAGAAAGAAAAAAAAAGCAGGGTGGTGAAATAAAAGGAAGATACTAAGTATTTAATCATCAAAAGCCACCTCTATGTCTTGTATTTGTCTTTGATTACTACGCATAAAATAAATTGGGCCTGGGATGTTCCTGTGTCGCCCTGCTGAAAATCTAGGGATAATTTATTTTATTCTGCCACGATTCTTCTAAATTTTCCTGGTAGGGATTGAGGGGAGAGTGAGAGGAAAGCAGAAAAGAAAAATGATTCATCAAAATTCAAGAACACTTTTACCACTAAGCATGGAACACTAAGTTTAAAAGCAACTTCGCTAAAAAATTAAATTTCACTCTGAAATCTTACCCTTTAGGACACCACAAACTACTCATTTCCTTACCCTGATGGATAGAATTTCTTTTCCTCAAAGTTGTGCTATAGATGAAAGGGATAATTTTAGGTATTATACTGAATCCTGAAATAAACCAGAAAAAAAAAAAAAAAGTATTATGGTATTATGACTGTGTTCAGTCTGTTTACAGCTAAAGCTCAGTAACTCCTTTATACTGTCACATATCAATTGTCCAAGATCATGAAATTATTCCCCAAGAAGAAATTAGATCATTTTATAGGCTACACTTTCCTAATGTGTTCAACAACCACTGATTCCAGAACAACGGAAAGATACTAAGTATATATTTAACTTCGCCCCTCTTGGAAAAATAGGAGAAATACAAAGAAAATATTAAGTGTTTTAAAATTACATGTTTATACATGGGTATATCCCTTATAAACTGAAGTTCTCAAAGACAGGAACCAGGTCACATTTATTGTTCTAATGCCTCTTGTACTGAAACCTCTTAAAAGATCATCAATTCATTAGGTGACTGAGGAAAGGGAAACATTTAGTGAAAGTGGGCCATGCACTCAGCCCCGTTCAGCACTTTATATGCACTGAAACGTTTAATCTTCAAAAAAACTCCGTAAGGCAAGTATCATTTCAGAAAGACCATCTAAACTAAAGAAGAAATCTGTCCAAGGTCAGTCACTCCACTAATACGTGATGGAGACAGAAAGAAAAGTGTTCTTCAAACTCATATGTAAAAATTAGTTCTTTCGTTCCTCTGCATCCATCAAACTTTCCATCTTGTTTACTACATCACTACAGTATTAGTTCAGTGAATTACATCATAATCCACCTAGGTGTTCAACCTAGAATCAAGGAATCGGCCTTGCCTCCCACTTCCTCTTGGCTTCTCAAATCCAATCAGATCCTGAGGCCAATAGCTTCCTCTGCTTCAACTTCCTTGTATCGCTTAAATCAAGGACCGTGCCTAGCGTAAGACAGGTAGGTCAGCAGTTCCCAAGACCACCCCTAAGTTCAGAGAGTGAAGAGAAGAACTCACAGGACTCAGTATATAATCATACTCACAGTTAAGATTTATTACAGTGAAAGGATACAAAGCAAAATCAGCAAAGGGAAAAGGCTTAAGGATGAAATTTCAAAGGAAAACCGCCACAAGCTTCCAAGAGTCCTTTCCGTGGAGTCTCACCAAGAAACAAACAAAAAAACCTCAAACCAGTTACCACTGAGTCAATTCTTAACTGAGTCAATGCAAACCTCTTGTGTGTCAAGAGTAGAACTGTACTCCACAGGGTTTTCAATGGCTGAGTTTTTGAAAGCAGATCAACAGGCCTTTATTCCAGGGCACCTACGTATAGATTCAAACTTTCACTTAACAGCCAAGTGCTTAATGATTTAGCCCGCTTGTCTTATTCTCCCTCTTAAAAATAGGAAGTACACATAGTCAAAAGAACATTTGGTTTGAATCCTAGCTCTGGCAATTACTTGTCATGAGACCTTGGGCAAGTCACATCTCTGAGCATCAGTTTTTCTCTTCCTTAAAGTGGGGTTGTAATGTGTATTAAATAGAGTGGTTATAAATAAATCAGAAGACATGTTCAGGTCTGACACATAAGTAGTCTTCTATAAACCATCAAGGCCTGACACTGCCTATCAAATAGGATCTATACACACGTGTAAGAAAGTCAACCTCAATTTTTGTTTTCCGGACTAGTCTTCAATTTCTCCCCTTCTGCTAAAATGCAGAAGCCCTGGTGGCACAGTGATTAAGAGCTTGGCTGCTAACCAAAAGGTCGGCAGTTCGAATCCACCAGCCACTCCTTAGAAACTATGGATAAGTTCTACTCTGTCCTATAGGGTTGCTACCATCAGAATCAACTCGATGGCAACAGGTTTGGTTTTTTGGTTTGCTACTACGCAAGACCACTAGAGACTCTTCAACCATGCATTGTGCTTTCAAGGCTCCAGGCCTTCCTAGTATTTATCTGCTCAGCCTGAAATATCGTTTTCCCATATCTTCCCTGCCAATTTTCTACTAGTCACTTGAGGCCCAGCTCAAGTAACACATCCATTATGAAATGCCTAATATGAAATAATCTTTTTTTTTTCTGGGTTTTATTTGTACCTTTTTTTATAACATCTATTCCATTCAAGTTATTTATATACTAGTCTTTCTTCCTTATTAAAATGTAAACTCTATGAGGGTCAGGACTATGTTTCATCTACTACCTGTTTAGTACCCTATACTACATAGAGCAAAATAAAAAATAGTAGCACTTAGAATTCTGACACTGTTTTCCAATGCTATTCATAAAATCTATCTCAAATAATTTATGTAACCATCTATCCCAGCTATATTATCACAATGGAAATCAAATAAAAATATTCAATAAACTGGGACATGTCTAAAGCGAGATAGAGCTTACTTAGATTATGTAATCGAAACAGACAAAAGACTTCTATAAGTCTCCTTTATGAGGAATAACATAATTTTAATAAGTTAAATCATATCAATTCACAAAGATAAACCTTGTCACTTGATTTCATTTTTAAAGATAATCTACAAAAATTATCAAATAATTCCATTTTGGAAACACTCAAACATAACAAATGATCACATATGTGATCAAAATGCAGCACAATTTCCAAGGTATTTTACAAAAATTAATCAGAGCTGATCACTTTAGCCAGACTAGAGTGTATATGTAATTTCTGAATAGTCAACAGAAGAAATAAACAAGCAAATCATACATAAAAGGAGTGATCAAATAGTCAACTGCAGTATTGAAGCACAAAGTGACATTCTGAAGGAATAAGAGACTACATTAGTTTTTTTGACACACATCTATTCCAAAACATAAGAGAAAAACCATAGAGAGCCATGTAGTATACAGATGTAAGCAACTACAAAATGAAAGAACAGCTGCAAAGATTAGAGAGTGGGAAGCACCTGCTTCCAATTTGTCTAGTATATATTATAAACAATACCTGTTTCCTTGGTTGGAAAAGCTCTGACTACAAGGAAGTCGTGTGTGCGGTGTGCTCTGACTACTGCTCTGTTAGTGTGTATGCAAGAATATGCTTATGCTCTTATGTAGTTGTACTGAATGACATTACACAGGTCTCAAAATTCAGGCAGGGCAAACCTCAAGAAGTAACAAGATCATGTTAATGACACATTCTTGGTAAGGCTCTAGAGGTAAGGATAGATTGGAACATAGCTTTCAACACTCTGAACAGTCTTCCCTGTGTTCACTCAGCATGCATTTCAAACTGGACTAAGGGAGGACTCAAATGCTGTCTGGAGCAAGAGGCAGTGTTTTCACTCTAGGTAGGTATCATCTCTCTAGGTGTTGAATCCCTAACTTCTTAGTATAATAATTAAACCAATTATTTCAGATTTTAATACATACAATCAATGCATATATAAACATTAAATCTCTGAGCTATAAGAAAAGCACAAATACTTTTCTATTTACGTGCAATAAAAAAAGACTTGCATTTGAGTTGAATGAGTTGAATCTCTAAGTCTGTTGTGGCTTCTTAACTCTCAAGAGTGTTTGAGATTATCATTAAGAAATACTTCACTACCAAGTCCACTTTCCATTGCTTTGACTCTTAGACTATATGATGGCCGTCTTCTGTATCATGGGTGTCTTTGAGGGTATGAGGAAAGCTAAGGGCCATCTCTATACAAACACCTACTTATGTAATATGTACAAACATACGATTTTACTTACCAACGGACAGTTTTTATTTACAGGTTTTCCTAATGTCTGATGAACTTTGGCTTACCTTGCTCACTCTCTCAAAGACTCCCTGGAAGTGTTTCCACAGCCTAAATTTGTGTATTAGTTTCTCCCAGTTCTACAACTTAGCAGGGTAAAGTACCCTTCCTGTACTTTCACTTCATAATCTCTTAATTCTTCTGCAAATTAAACAACTATACGCATCTTGTTGTATTGATTTTATTACTTTATTCATGTCTTAGTTATCTAGTGCTGCTATAACAGAAAAACCACGAGTGGATGGTTTTAAGAAACAAAAATTTATTTTCTCACAGTTTACGAGCCTAGAAGTCCAAATTCAGAGCACCGGCTCTAAGAGAAGGCTTTCTCTCTGTCAGCTCTGGAGGAAGGTCCTTGTTTGTCTCTTCAGCTTCTGCTTCCTGGTTCCTGGAGATCTCCCATGTGTCTTGGCATCTATCTTACCTCATCTATACTCTGCCGGCTTGTTTAATCTCTTTTACATCACAGGAGAGACTGATTCAAGATATGCCTTACACTCATCCTGCCTAATTAACACGACAAAGAAAACCCATTCCCAAATGAGATTACAAACAGAGGCATAGAGGTTAGGATTTACAACTTATATTTTGGGGGGACATAATCAAACCCATAACAATTCCCCACAGGAATGGGACCTCCTACAGGCCAGAAACTGGCCAGTCCCTTTTTTATAGCTCTAGCAAGTAGTACAGCACAGAGTGCAAAGAAGGTATTCATTATTTATCTGTTAATCGAAAAAGGCCACAGGTTGATAATTGTGGAAGCTCAGCGACAGGTACACATGGAGTAAGAGAAGAAAGATGTTTTACTCTACTAGTCTTGTCTTCTTTTATATATATTTGAAAGTTTGCAAATACTGGGGAAAAAGAGTTTTCTGGGAAAGAGAAACTTGTGGCCATACGTCAGTAACCTTCGAACACATTAAAGAGTCTAAAACGAATTGGACTTATTCAGTTTTGCCTCAGAGAACTAAACCAGGATCAAAAGTACAAACTAAAGTTTTGACCTCACATAAGAAAAGCTGTCTGAAGATGAAGCTGGTTCCAAGGAAGGAAAGGAGGGCCCGGCCACTGAGCAAGTTATATTCAAGCAGGAGTTGGACAATCAGAGTGGATTATTATTTAGGTGATCAAAGCACCATATGGGAAAAAGTGACCTCTACAGGATCTTCAAATCCTATGAGTATCTGAAAAGAGAGTTTGTTATCTTAAAACTGATAACACAGAAGTCAATATAGAGATGACTATTGATCTAATATTCTTAATAAAGCATCTTCAAAGCATACAGTTTTCACTCAAACCAATTTCCTTGCAAGCCTCATCTTACAGGGTTCCCTCTGCACTCCAGCCTCCCTGGCCCACTTGTAGCTCCTCAATATACCCTGCTCCCATCAGCCATCATGCCTTCGCGCAGGCTACTTCCTGGCTGGAATGCTCTTCAAGTTGCAGCTACAGCACATTTCCCCGGGAAACCTTTCCTGCCTGACCAGATCAGGTTTTGTTACAGGCTTTCCAACAACTCGATTTCCTTTTCTAGAGAGCAGCCCACTGTCATCGAGTTGATTCCACCTCATAGAGAGTAGAATTGGCCCACAGGGCTTCCAAGGCTTACATTTTTACAGAAGCAGACTGCCACATATTTCTCTTGAGGAGCAGTTGACAGGTTCGAATGGCCAACCCTTCAGTTAGCAGCTGAGCACTTAACCACTGTGCTACCAGGCTTCTCCCTAGAGACCTCGTATTTTGCTCACCACTGTATCTCCAGTGCCCGTCACAGAGTCTGGCATGCTGTAAGTGCTCAATGAATATTTGTTGAGTGGATGAATGAATCCAGCATTCCCTATCAACCTAGGATTTTCATAAATTATGATCTAAACTGAATATAAGTCAAGTTGCCAAAATATAGCAAAGCTATTTCTTTATCACAAGTGATTAAACTACCTCCCTTGAAAGTGAGGACCATAAGAAAATACTTAACTAGCTCCCAAGACAATATTTTTATACACGTTTTATTATGAAAATGTAACACATTTTCAATAACTTTTAGCTTCACAATACACAAAAGAGATTTATTTCCCAGAACTCTTTTAAATTCTGACAAGCCAAGTGATTCTCAAGTCAAATTGTGGATTATTAAGCTGAAGGAATATACATTATGAATGTGAAGTTTAACGAGGACGTTTAGGTAACAGAGATGTAGTGAGAGCTTCAGGACAGATGGACAACCATTAGGTCACATAAAATATTTCCAAATGTGTGTATGAAAGCATGAAGATGCCTAGGATAGGAATACTTTATGTTGCTAAGAAACGCTGAAGGTTGATTAGTAAGTTGTCTCTCTTACAAAGGACAGCTAAAATCATGTCATTTAACAGTGCAGTTCCTTTTAACGATTATTAATTTTTAGAACCCTTATATAAGAAACTGAAAGAGAAAGGAAAAAGTAATATTCAGAAATAACTAATGTATACAGGGACATTTAGAGGTAGTGTTTGACTTCCATCAAAAGGTATTTTTTTAGGACAAAGTTACAAGATCTTATCTTTAACAGTAACTTTTTGAATGAGAAAAGATTTCTATTAAGTTCTTAAAAAAATAAATACAAAAACTACTCTAGCCATACCAAAGCTACCACTATGGCTAATACATGAAATATTTCAAAGTCCAAATAAATAAATTCTAACAAAGCTAAACAACACTAAGTTTTAGGACTATTTAATTTTAATTTTAGAAAAATTATCCATTCCCAGTTTATACAGAACTCTGTATTACCTGGTAATTTGAGATTAGAACCTCAATTCCAGTACGCCATGTTGAAATTCTTTAGCCTCAATCCTTTCTAATAGCCTTTAGCTTTAATTTTGGACCCAATGCAAACTTTCACCCTGACCTACACCTTCACCCAGGTCATCCTCACAGCTAGTAGTGCCAACCCAGAGTCAGTCCCTCCTCCTTTTATTACAAAAATTTTCAAATATACACAACGGGAGGGAGAAGAGTAGTATGAATCACTATCACCCAGTTTCAAGAATTACCACTTTAAGAGTGTACCAACATGTTGACCATGCAGAAAATCATGGGTTGTTATCATAAAAGCAACTTTATTTTCATCTCTTACTGATCTATTAAACCTGTTCAGTGGTAAGCCAATTCCCACCCCAGAGTGAAAACTCAATTAATCCTCATGGTTTCTCTGGTCCCTCCTAAGTAACAGAAGTCACTAAATGAGAGGTGCCAGTTCAGTAACTAAAAATTACTAGTCCCAGATAGACAACCGGGGAAATTTGAATAGGGACTATGCATTATATAACACTACTGTATCAATGGTAAAGTCCTGGGTGTGATAATTGTATTGTGATTATGTAGGAAAATGTCCTAATTCTTTATATAAGCTGAAGTATTTAGGGGTAGAGTGTCATCTTAAAGAGTTAAACCCCACACTACAACCCCAGAAAGAATATATACTTGCGACGAAATGTTAATACCTGGTTAAAAAGAATGGAGTATTCACGATATCACTGTTCCAACATTTCTGTAGGCCTAAAGTTTTTCAAAATTAAAAGACTAGGCTGAAATAATAATCAAAATTCAAAAGTACATTTAACATTAAATCTTATCTTCTCCATTCAGCTGGGCTTGTTCTTACATGGCCTTTGTCAGTGAGGTGGGGGCAAGATCTTCCTCTTCTCACTATGAAGAGTTTCACTCCTGCCATTTTTCTGAGTTTTCTGAAGCCACCACAGAAGAGGAAAGGAGAGGTCAGGAGTATAGGATGGTTCTTATTTGACTGCTGATGAAGCAAAACAGTCTCGGACTATGTGGATACCATACACGTTTAAAACGGATTCCTTCTTTTTTGTGCATTCTTCCAAAGCCATGATCCTCCAACTGCAAATCTCCTGCCGGGGCAGTGGCTCTCCCTCATCTAACAGCTCCCTCCAACGCCCCCTCAGCTTCTCACCCCTGGCCGTCCTCTGGGTCCTGCTGGGATCCTCTTGGCCTGGCAGCAAACTTCCTTGGGCAGGGTCCCTTTTTAAATAACACAAGGTTGACATTCACATCCTGGGATACATACACCTTTGACCTGTTGTCAGAGCAGAGTGCAATTACTTCTCAAACCTAGCCCTGCTGACACAGAACAGGTTAGCTTTCCCAGGCATGAGTGAGGCATCGGTCTTTTGTGTTCCCAACTGCGGGAGTGTGTACCCCAACTGGAATGCCCTCTCACTAGGATTATGAAAGATTCAGACACTACTGATTTATGGGAGGCAGGGGTAAAAAACACAGCATTCCAATGACATTCCAGAAAATTTTAACTGATGAAATCTTCCCTCCCCCTTTTACGTCCCCAGATTTCCACAATTCTGCATTACGGCCTAGCACTCCCTTTAGATACAAAAGCATCTACTGAATACTGGTGCCTCAATTGAAAGTTCCAGTTTATCATTCTGTTATCCCAGAGCTCTTTGGTGGTGCAGGGTCTATGTATATCTTAGAAACATGTTATGAGGACTAAGTGTTTCTATATACATAAAGTGTTTCAATATACATAAAGCACAAAAGACAGTGCCTGGGCACACAGTAAGCTCTCAAGCTACTGTGATTATTACAATAAGAAGTTCTCTTTTGAAAATTGTGTGTAATTAACTAGATGGTTAAATGACACAAAAAGTGTATCAAATGACAGAAGTGAATGAGTTGTGAAAATTCTGATGTAGTCTTCTTAAATGATACCCAGCAATCCCATTCCTAGATACACACCATCAAAGAACTTACACGTAGGACCATATTAAACATGTATGTTTATCACAGGAGGATGTTTATCACAGCATTTATTGAGTGGTACTAAAGGCAACCCAGGTGGATAACTTAGCCGGATAACTGAGATGTTAACAAACTATGTTTAGAAGTAATTAATTATTGATAACATACCACAACATAGCTAATCTAAAAAGAGTGTTAAGTGAAAGCAAAAAAAAAAAAGATGGAGATTTGAATTTAAGACATATACAATATACAAAACCACTGTATTTTTCAAAGATATCTACTAATCCAAGGGCATATACCAAACACATTAAAGCAGGACGTACAAGGGGAGGTTGGGGTAGAGATGAAAATTCAGAGTATTGGGCTTCAGAATAGTGACACTACAAAACAAGAGAAGTATTATCCAGACCACTGGTGATGGCATCCATCAGCTAAGCGAATGATAAACACTCTGAACCAGGGGCCCAAAGAACTGTTCAGGCACTATATTTTCTTTCTCAAATATTTGTGAATTTTTACACTGAGGTGCTTTCATTTATGTAGCATTTAATCTGACCATCTGTTTACTAAAGACCATCGCATTGAAAAAAAATAGAAAATTAGTTTCTTAAACCAATTGTGATGCCAATGCTTTAATCTTTATAAAAAAATAACTGATTAGGACCATAGAATACTTCTTATAAACCATTTTTAGATTTCAATTCTATTACGAGGAAAACCATAACTATGCAACATAACAAAATATATATCTTTAAAAATATTAACGAACTGAATGTACATACCAGTTATTATTTCCTAAACAGTGTAATTTATTTTCAAATAAGTCAGGATTATAAAAACACTTGTAACACACCAAGTCAGGCTCTTCAAACTTGTAAACAACCATCCAGCTGAATACAGTCTAACACTAAATTAACCCTTCCAAAGCCCACTTTTACCTTACCCTTAGAGTTCAAAAGAGTTAATTCTTTCCAAAGATGTAAATATCACAACCTGAGGTTATGCAAGCAATCGGACCACCTACCTTATTAAATACAGGATAAGACACAAAAGGTAGGCCTAGGAAGCTGGTTGTAAAACCACATCTATAGTACAAGGCCCGCATGCTTCTTGGAAGCAAACTTAAGAACATAAAGTCAAGTTCCTTAAATTGTGGTGTCAAATCACTAATCAAGACTTCAGAAGGCCATTGCCACTTCTCCAGGAGGCATGTCTTTTTTATCTTTTTAGTGACAGTACATCATGGAGCCTCTCAATAAATGTTTTTGAAGGGATGACCTCAGCAAATGACAGTAGGTGTAAGTAAGTAGAGCAGCATATACAATTAAACAATGACAACTTTCACTATCTGAAAACAGACTACTCAGTCAGTGAAAGGTGTGCTAACCAAATGAAATGTGGCCCTCCCTAATTTATACACCTAGACATACCCTCTGAGAATCTAAAACAGTAACCCAAACACCCAAGTGCTCCTCCTCTGTACTACCACAGCACTCATTTCCAGTTACCCAAGTTTTGGTAGGCTTTAAAGGGTTATAGTTAAGTTAGCTGCCACTGAGTAGGCCCCCAACTCAGGGCCACCCCATGCACAACAGAACACTGCCAGATCCCACACCATCTACATGATCAGCTGCTGATCAAACCACAGTCATCCACTAGGTTTTCACTGGCTTACTTCCAGAAGACATCACCAAGCCTTCTTCCTAGTACTCCTTAGTCTGGAAGCTCTGCTGAAACTGTTCAGCATCATAGCAACGCCCAAGCCACCAATGACAGACAGTGGCTGCACATAAGATGCATTAGCTGAGAATCAAACCCAGGTCTCCTACATGGAAGATGAGACTCTTACCGCTGAATCACTAACAACCTCTACGGTTACCTATACCAGCTGCCATCAAATCAGCTCTGACTCATGGTAACACTATGTGTGTCAGAGTAGAACTGTGCTTCACAGGGTTTTCAATGACTGAATTTTCAGGAGTAGACTGCCAGGCCTTTCTTCTGCAGTGCCTCTGGGTGGACTCAAACCTCCAACCCTTCAGTTAGCAGCCAAGCATTTTAACCATTTGCACCACCCAGGGACTCCTATAGTTTACCCAGAGCATACTGAAAATATCTGTGTGTGTCTACCCTTTGTACACAAGTCACTTAAAGCTTGCTTATCTGTGTTCATCCCATACTGCTAGAGTACCCGTCCTTAATAAAAAATATGTCAAAAATACCTGCTGACCAAAACCAGTTAAACCAGAAAGATACAAATTATATCAGAGAATGAACTGGATATCATCTCAGATTGCTACAGCAATCTCCCTGACTTTACTAGGTGACCACTACATAGTTCAAATGAACGGGCCCTTTATTTCTGTTTTCTAGAACTACAGCAATGCAGAAGGGTACCTCTTTAGGGAAGGAAGCAAGATGCCTGGAGTAGGTAGTGCATTCTCACACACGGTTGTCTTACAGGTTGCTGAGCTTACTCGCTCAACAAGCCACACTGGAAATCTGTTTTAAGGTACCCATGGGAGGGCCCACTCAGCAGATTTTTCTACAGTTTTCTATCCTAAAGGTTGTTTTAGCAAATACTCAATAAATATTTACAGAACATTGACTATGTACCAGGTCCTAGGCTAGTGTCAAGCACTAGGGGAGACTCAAAGATGAGTAAAGCATACAATGAGCTCATAACTGAGTAAGGAGATTTGACAAATATTCAAAGGATTGAAATAGCATAATTAAAAAAGCAGCACAATGAAGACATGAGAGACTCTGAAAAATGGTTAGGATTTTGACGGGGAGTGGGGAGGGTGAGGGACAAGGGCATTCCTCAAAGGAAACACTACTGGCAAGGAAACAGAGGTAAGTATAAAGAACGTTGACCAAAGAAGCTCAATTTGGTTACAGTATTGGGGAGGTATAGCAAAGCAGAAAACAGGAGTAAAAAAAGCAGACTTAAGCCTAACTATGGAGGCTTTAAAGGGGCATAGTTAAATAGTAAAAATCTTATTTTTGTGAGTAATGAGGAGCACCAAAATAATAACGATATTATTAGTTTCAGGGATGATGAGAGTTATTGAAAACTGGAATCCCTCAAAAAGGGAAGCAGAAAAAAAATTTTGAAAAACTACAACCTAAGAAATTTCAAATTTGAGTAAATTTATAAACCTACAGACCCAACAAACCCAATGAACCCCAAGCAGGATACATACAAAGAAAACCACATCAAGACACACCACAAAAAAATTGCTAACAATTCATGATAAAGAGAAAATCTAAAAGGCAGCAAGGGAAAAAACAACACACTACACAACATGACATTCACAGGAAAAAAAAGATAAACAACACCCTCCCCCTGCAAAAAAAAAAAGTAAGCCAGAAGACAATGGAAAGACATGTTTAAAGGGCTAGAAGGAAAAAAAAAAAAGTGTATACAATTCAAAAATAAAGGCTAAATAAAACATTATCAAATCAAGTTTTACAATAGACTTATGGTAATCTCTCTCTAGTCTTTTGTTTTCTTTTATTCAATCTTTTAACTATGTATTAACTACCAACTATGTGCCAGGAATTACTCTAGGTCTGGTGGTACATAGTAAACAAAACAGACAAAATTCCCTGCCCTCGTGAAGCTTTCATCCTAATAGGAAAAGACAGATCATTTTTTTTTTTTAAAGTAAGTAAAATACATAGTAAATTAGTTTGCAGAAAATGCTAATGAGGAAAACATAAAGCAGTTGTTGGGTGGGAGGTATCATTTTAAATAAGATGGTCAGCTGAGAAAGAACTCACCAGGAATATAAAATTTCAATAAAAACCCACTGTAAATTAGTAATAAACCAAGCAGTTATCTGGGGCAAGAGCAAGTGCAAAGGCCCTGAGACTAGCTATTCAAGAAACAATATGGTGGCAGGTATGGACTAAGGATAGTAAACAAGAGACAGTCAAAAAATGAGACGGAGGGGGAGCAGTATCATATGGAGTACCACAAAGACTTTAGCTTTCACAGTGACTGAGATGAGAAACAACTGAAGTTTTGAAATGAAGAAAGACAGGATTTGACTTAGATTTTAACTTATATTATTCTGGCCGCTGCACTGAGACTAGACTGATGTGCTAGTCTACAAGTTGAGGGTTTCAGGAAGGAAGCTAGTCAGAAAGTTATCAAAATAATCCAAGTAACAGCTGATAGTGGTTTCAATCAGGTAGCAGTGGAGATAATGAGAGGGTAGGCAGGTTCTAGATGTATTTTGATAGTAGAGCCAACACAAACTACTGACAAATAAGTTGTAGAAGTAAGGAAAAAGTCAGGGATGGCTCCAAGGTTTCTGGTCTGAGAAACAAAAAGACAAACAAATCCGTGTTGGAAGAAGTAGAGCCAGGACGCTCCTTAGAAGTAAGGATGGCAAGACTTCCTCTCGCTTACTCTGGACATGTTATCAGCAGGGACCAATCCCTGGAGAAGGATATCATGCTTGGTAGAGGATCAGCGAAAAAGAGGATAACTCTCAACAAGATGGAATGACACAGTGGCTGCCACAATGGGCTCAAATGTAACGACTATTGTGAGGATGGCACAGGACCAAGCAACATTTCGTTTTTACACATAAGGTCACTATAAGTTGGAACCAATTTGATGGCACCAAGAACAAGAACTTGGTAAAACAGACGGTCAGAGAAAAAGAGGAAGACCTTCAACAAGATGGACTGACACAGTGGCCGCAACGATGGGCTCAAGCACGGCAAAGATTGTGAGGATGGCGCAGGATTGGGCTGTTTCATTCTGTTGTACATAGGGTCACTATGTGTCAGAACCAACTCAATGGCACCTAACAACAACAGCAACAAGGATAGAACTTACTATTAACTTAGATGGAGAAGACTAAAGATGAAGCAAGTTTGAATATAAACATCATCTGAGTTTTGAACATTTTAAGATTTAAATACCTTTAAACATCCATATGGAGATGTCACAAGACAGTTGGATATGTGTCTGGAGTTCAAAGAAAAGACCTAAAATAAAGTTTTCTATTTTTCTTTTGCAAAGCAAATCACTCAGTATATATTGACTGACTGATGATGCATGTGCTTGTGTGCGTGTGTGGGGGGTGCCTTTTAAGAAATCCATACTTGAATTGAATGCATAAGGGCCTCACTATTGAGACTAATGGATTGTTTGTATGTTTTCTGATTTACATAAATCCACACAAGTCGGCTTGGCACTTCACACCTTTATTTTTACTTTCGCATCTGAAGTGTAGCAATATGGATAGATAAGGTGTGTATTTAAGATAATAACATGAACAGACACATTCCTGGAGCCACAGCTATTTAAAAGTGACACGAGCATCAAGATACTCATTCTTATTCCGGGAAGCCTTTAAAAAACAATCGCTTGTTATGAAACTAATTGCACTGCCAAATGTTTCTTAGGATCATATGCAGAAATCATCCTCTTCTCTACATTTTACTGTTTTAAATCAGGGAAAGTAATATACTATGTGATTAGACTTAGAAGTTTGGTTTTTATGCTTATAATCATCCAGGTTTTAAAGTGAGTAATGTTTTCAACTTGGTAATTCACACACTGTCTCACGAAGGAAGACACTTTGTGCATTACAAAAAAAATCCACAAGACACTTTGTGCATTACAAAAAAAATCCACAAATGACATGTAAAAACATCAAACTTCCACAGGAATTATAACATGGGTAAGCGTGCTTAACTGGTGGTTGAAACCAGTTCCTTTTTGTTTGTTTGTTAAACTTCTACCTGTCCAGAGTGAATGAGCATTACTCCTTCTCAGCTGTCTGTCTATTCCTAATTCCACACCTTTGATTTTTCCCTCATTCTAGAATGGCTTTCTTCCCCTTGACACCCTTCTCTTCCTTCAAGGTCCAGGCCTCCTCCAAAAAGTCTGCCCTGAACCCCATGGGTATTCACTGCTCTGTCCACATTCCCACACATTGCCACTTAAATTTTCTAGAGCACCAATGTCATTCTGTGTTGGGTAAGGCTTAGTTAAGACACAAAATGTCTTAGTCATCTTTGCCTTCTCTGAAATACCTAGCACGGCACCTTACACATCCTATTGTAGATACTCATTTAAGGTTTGTTCAGTTAAACTAACATCCTGCTAAACTAGGAAACTGAATAAATGGACTGAACTCAATGAGATAGACACTTTAATTTACTTCCATCACTTTTTCAAGCATATTCTTTCAGATCTCACTTCCCCATTCCTCAATAACATCCCAGATAAATCCCATTGCTTTTCAGTCACTTTGAAGTATTACAAAATCTAGTCCAATGTAATTTAAACTCAGTTTCATATACTATTCACATTCCACACCTCAATCCCAGGGTTGCAAAGAAAAAGAACATTATCTGTTTTTTCAATATTCCTTTTGGCTCTCTTTCACTTTTCTCCACTTTCTTCCTAAGCTCTGGTTCTTCCTAGTCAGGACAGGCAGAGAAAGACAAATGCCTTATGTGCCTAGTGCCATAGGGGTTACTGGATGGCCATGATGTATGATGACCTGCTGTTCCTATGTAATTATTAATAGCACCCTCTTTCACACTCAGAGGGGCCCAGTTTGGACAATATACCCTTCGCAGCAGGGTGCCCATGTTATAGCAAGCACAGAGGTTGGCCCTCCATCCTGCAGAGGTGCCCGGTGTGGGGAATGCATTCTCAGGCTGACCTCTTACTACCCTCTCACGATGCCCTCATACAGCAGGCAGCCCTCACCGGCAGGGCCCAGCAGGATAACTCAAGTCTGGTTACCTAACATGGTGTCCTCTTAGCCCATGAAAAACTCATGCCTCACCACACCAAACAGTCAAATGCAAGCTGCTCCCACTGCTGCCCTCTTCTGTAGCCATTCTCCTCCCCTCCAGGAGCAGGTCTGTGTTCAAGTATGTCCCAGACCCTAGAGAATATGTGTAATACATTCTCAACAACTCTCTGGAACGTATACCATTGTAGCACCAGGAAACAAGATTCTGCAGCTCATTAAACACCCTGACAAGTTAAATACTGTACCAATCTACACTTCCAGCAGGCACACTCAAATCCTGAGCTGGGAAAGAAAATATCTTTTCAGGGAGGGACAGGGAAACATCACAGAACTAACTCCCCAATAGACTGACAACACTTCCCCTGAATAACTATTTTATACCCTCTTTCCTAATTTCTCCTATAAAAGTAGGAAGCAGGTATAAAGGAGAACCAGTTCTATTCTCTTTTACTAAGCCCCACATGATGTCCAGCATCCGTCTTTAGAATGCAGGTTTATTATCCTTTGTTTTCCGCATTGGAGCTTTACCTGAAATCCTGAAACAAACAAGCTCTAGTCATCATTCTATTACCTAAGGTGTAATTCCTCTACATTTCACTTTCAGTTGATCTACTGTGAGGGGACTGTCTTAGGCTGGGTTCTCTAGAGAAACAAAACCAGTAAAGAGTATAAATATATATAGAGAGAGAAAGATTTATATCAAGGAAGTGGCTCACGCAGCTGTACAGGCTGGAACATCCCAAGTCCGTGTGTCAGGACAGAGACTTCTCCTGATTCACGGAGCCACAGGGGATAGAGAACTCAAGTTTGGCAGGTTGGAGAGAAGGGTTCTTGACCACAGGCTCTGAAGACCGACGAAACCCAAGATCAGCAGGAAAGACTGCAGATAAGCTGCTAGTTCAAGTTCCAAGAACTGGAGATCAGAAGAGCAGGTACCAGCTGCAGGATTCAGAATGAACAAAAGCCCACAGGCCTTGCCAGAATATCCACTTATATTCAGTGCAGATCACACGCCTAAGGAAACTCCTCTTCAACTGACTGGCTACTCACAGCAGATCTCCTGATGGAGGTGATCACATAATATCAAATCTCATCAAGAAAGTGATCACATCATCATACGACTACCAACCACTGAGAATCACTGCCCAGCCAAGTTGACACACAATTTTAACATCACAGTCCACCCCCTGTCAACTTGGCACCTGTACAGAGCTCCTCAAACCATACATAATCTCATAGTGAAGACAAATATAAAGTTATACTTGCACCTAATACGATACAATGAACACACATACCAAGCAGAAATGCTTATAACAATTACAGCCTTCATTTCTGCAACTAGTCACATGGCCATAACTAGTATTTAGAACTACCTTCTTCCACCACCCATTCCATATTCCCTTGGCCCTCTGCAAGCACCTCAGCTGATCGTGGTTCTCTGCCTGGAAGAATAACCCAAATCTTCATTTCTGAAGGGTCTGGGCCATTAGTAGCCACGTTGGAATTGGGCTGCTGTAGTTTTCCACTGACTTTAATCACAGGGCATGACAGTACTAAGAAATGCCCTAAGGGATCTCCTGCATTGCAGACATACTCTTCTTTACCTCCATTATGTAATATCAATCCAATTTCCCTGGTAATCAGGATCAATCACACCAACCATTATGGTAACTCCCTTCTTTGCCTGTTGATCCCGAGGCATAAGGAGCCCAAAGTAGCCAGGTGGCATTCTTAGCTTCCAGTTTAATGCAATCAGTAATGTGTCTCCAGGTGGGAGCATTCCTCCCTTTGGAACTAAGACCTCTAGACCTGCAGAGCATAAGGCTGCAGGGACAGAAAGCAAAAATCCTGCAAGTGGGCCACTAGGGGTAATAGTGAGTGGTACCACTCCCATTTCCACCCCTTGATTCTTGGACCCAGGAATCCCGGCTATGGGAGAAACAGCACCATAAAGTGGAGGATGGTTTAGAGCATATACAGCCTCCTGGAGAACACTGCTCCAACCTGCAAGCTACTGCCATCTAGCTGGTGCCGTAATTGTGTCTTTAGAAGGTCATTTCATCGTTCTATCAAGACAGCTGCTTCAGGATGATGGGGGGAACATGCTAAGACCAGTGAATTCCATGAGCACAGGCCCACTTCCGCACTTCATTTGCTATGAAGTGAGTCCCTTGATCAGAGGCAATGCTGTGTGGGATAACGTGATGGTGGATAAGGGATTCTTTAATCCATGGATGGTAGTTTTGGCAAAAGCATTGCATGCAGGGAAGGCAAATCCATATGCAGAGTGTGTGTCTGTTCCAGAAAGAACAAAACACTGCCTTTTCCATGATGGAAATGGTACAATATAACCAGCTTGCCACCAGGTTGCTTGTTGATCACCTCATGGTGCCATATCAGGGACTCAGTGTTGGTCTCTGTTGCTGGCAGATTGGGCACTCAGCAGTGGCTGTAGCCAAGTCAGCCTTGGTGAATGGAAGTCCATGTTGCTGGACTCATGCATAAATCTCCATCCCTGCCACCATGGCCACTTTGTTCGCGAACCCAATGACGGGAGCAGCTAGGGGAAGAGGATAAGTAGTTTCCACAGAACACGTCATCCTAGCCACTTGATTGTTAAAGTCATCCTCTGCTGAGATCACCCTTTGGTGAGCATTCACATTAGAAACAAGTATCTTCACTTCTTTGGCCCATTCAGAGAGGTCTATCCACACACCTCTTCCCCATAAATCCTTGTCTCCAATTTTCCAATCATGTTCCTTCGAAATCCCTGACCATCCAGCCAAACCATTGGCCACAGCCCATTAATCAGTATACAATCACACATCTGGCCACTTCTCCTTCCAAGCAAAGTGAACAACCAGGTGCACTGCTCCAAGTTCTGCCCATTGGGAGGATCTCCCTTCAACCACTGTCCTTCAGGAAGGTCCCAGAAAGAGGCTGTAGTGCTGCCGCTGTTCACTTTCCAGTGGTGCCTGCGTATCACGCAGAACCATGTGTAAACCAGCACTAGTCTTCTCTTCTTCAGTCAACTGATCATAAGGAACTCCCCATGAGGCCACAGATGCAGACTGGAAGATGGAAGGCAGTGTGACAGGAGTGGGGACCATGGGTATTTGGGCTACTTCCTCATGCAACTTACTTGTGCCTTAAGGTCCTGCTCAGGCCTGATCTCATATATACCACTTCCATTTAATGACGGGGTGCTGCTGTGCACTTCCATCTTTATGACTCTGTTGGTCAGACAACACCCAGTTCACAATGGATAGCTCGGATCACATGATGACTTGGTGTCCCGTGGTTAAGCGTCCAGCCACTACTAAGGCCCAGTAATAAACCAAAAGCTGTTTCTCAAAAGAGTAGTTATCTGAAGAGGATGGCAGGGCTTTACTCCAAAGTCCTGAGTGTCTGCGCTGTGATTCACCAAAAGGGGTCTGCCAAAGACTCCAAACGGCATCTCTTTCTGCCACAGACACTTCAAGCACCATTGGATCGGCCAGATCATATCGCCCAAGTGGCAGAGCAGCTTGCACAGCAGCCTGAACCTGTTACAGAGCCTTCTCGTGTTCTGGGCCCCACAAAAACAAGCAGCTTTTCAAGTCACTTGATGAATAGGCTGGAGTAGCACACCCAAATGAGGGATATGTTGCCTCCAAAATCCAAAGAGGACCACTAGGCATTGTGCCTCCTTTTGAGTTGTGGGAGGAGCCAGATGCAATAATTTATCCTTCATTTTAGAAGGATTATCCCAACATGCCCCACACTACTGGACTCCCAGAAATTTCACTGAGGTGGAAGGTATCTAAATTTCTGTGGGATTAATTTTCCACCCTCTAACAATTAAATGTTTTACCAATAAATCCAGAGTCACTGACACTTCTTCCTTACTAAGTCCAATCAACATAATGTCATCAGTGTAATGGACTACTGTGACTTCTGGAAGGAAAAGGCGATCAAGGTCCCCAGAGACTAAATTATGCATAGGGCTAGAGAGTTGATGTAGCCCTGGGTAGGCAACTGAAGTTGTATGGCTGGCCTTGCCAGCTGAAGGCAAACTGCTTCTGATGGTCCTTCAAATCAGGTATGGAGAAAAAGGCATTTGCTAGATCAGTAGCTGCATACCAGGTATCAGGAGATGTATTAATTCGCTCAAGCAATGAAAACTATATCCGGAAGAGCAGCTGCAACTGGAGTCACCACCTGGTTAAGTATTCGATAATCTACAGTCATTCTCCAAGATCCATCTGTTTTTCGCACGGGTCAAATAGGTGAGTTGAACAGGGACGTGGTGGGGATCATCATCACCGCATCTTTCAAGTCCTTGATGGTGGCAGTAATCTCTGCAATCCCTCCAGGAATGCAGTACTGCTTTTAGTTTACCATTTTCTTAGATAAGGCAGTTCTAAAGGTTTCCCCTTGGCTTTTCCTACCCTTACTCCATTTGTCAATGATCCAATGTGGGCGTTCTGCCAGTTGTTGAGTGTATCTACTCCAATTATGCACTCTGGAACTGGGGAAATCACTACAGGATGGGTTCGGGGGCCCACTGGACCTACTGTGAGATGGACATAAGCCAAAACTCCATTAATAACCTGATCTGCATATGCCCCCATTCTGACTGGTGGGCCTCAGTGACATTTTGGGCCTCCCTGGAATTAGTGTCAGTTCAGAGCCAGTATTCAGTAACCCCTGAAAAGTCTGATTATTTCCTTCTCCCCCGTGAACAGTCAGTCTCATAAAAGGCCATAGATCCCTTTGGGGAAGGCTCGGAGAGAGATTAACGGTATAAATTTTTGGCAGTGTACTGTAGTCCTTCCTGAAGCAGACCCGGCCTCCCCTTCATTCAAGGGGTTGTGGGTCTTTAAACTCGCTCAAGCCTGGGAATTGATTGAGGAACCATGACTCTCTATTCTGGTGATTCAAGTTAGATCACTTGTTAACTTGACCTGGAATTCATCCATTTGTACAGGTCAAGTAAATATTAAGTGTATCTCCTATCTATTTCACTCCTAGGGACACCATGACTAGCGGCCAACAACATAAGTCCATATGAGTCAGACTAGTCTGATTACTACTTCGACTCAGTTGTCCATACTGTAACCACGCCTACCTGCTCTTTATCAATTGAGTGCAGCCACTTGGCCTCTACTACCACAGGGTCCAATCAGCCCCACGGTAGTTAGGTGTCTTAATTCAGTTAAGGCAGTTCCCACTGTCATATCTGATTTACATAAAATAGCAACCACAGCAGCCTTCAAGGACGCTGGGGCTCCCTTCACAAATTTGTTCCTCACAGTTGTGGTAAAAGGTGTGTCCCCTGGGCATTCCATGTGTGGGTCTGTGGGTCTAACCTGATAAATCCACTCAAGCATGCCAATTTCCCTAAGCCTTTGGATTCCCTCTTCTACAGTACATCAAGGCAGTTCTGGTACTTCAACTTGATTTAGTGTAGGCCACCATGTAAACCATGCTTCAGCAACCCAATCAAATAAACTAATTAGATCCTCTTCTAGCTTCTGGAGCTAAAACACTGAATGAAGAATCTGTGCTTAGTGGACCCACATCAGTAAATTTAGACTGATCCATCTTTATGTTCCTTGCACCATTATCCCATGCCCTTAATAGCCACCCCCACACATATTCTCCAGGTTTCTGTTTGTACATGTTGGAAAAGTCAAGCAGTTCTTTTGGAGTGTAGCAAACCTCTTCCTGGGTCATACTTTGTACCTTTTGGGGCTCGATAGGTCTGAAGTCTAGTTATAGGTCTAGCAGCCAAAATCAGTAGTGGGGAAGTCTCTTGAGAACACTCAGCACTGTCTTGTAAAGCATCTGCTTCAGGCAAGGCCCCAGGCAATGACTCAGACAGGGGCTCTTCAGAGGTGACTGAGCTAATTTCATTAGATGGGAGTGGAGGGGCTACTGCTTTTACTGTGCAGATTGGTTTAGCAGACAAACACGGAGTAACCTCTTCAGATGGGAATAACAGGGGTGGTTCTGCTGGCAGGAGTGATCCAATGGAATTTAGGGGCTCAATGTCTGAGGATTCCATTTCTTCCCAACCAACATCCTCACTTTAACTTCAAACACTTCTCCAGGCTGGCAGTTGAGCTGGCGCTATAATTCAGCCACTCTTATGATAAGACCCTGGGTTTGGTTTTCTACAGTATCAGTTCTGTTCCTACAATAAGGCTTTCTTTCAAAGCACAAGTGGAAACTCTGAGGTTGTTTATGTGGAATTTGAGCTTTGACTCTGAAGCCCTGAGCGCAACTCTTTCCTTCACCAGTTTGTCTAGCAAAAGTTGGATCAACCAACAGGCTTCCTTGTATTTCTCATTCTGATAAAACTATAGAAAGCTACCACACATGCAATCATCCAGAGCTTCGCCTTTCACCAGTACCTGATCTATTGCTGGTGATATTTTGCATATTTGTATTGCTACCTCTTTTTTTTTTTTTACCTCACACCATGGATTAGCAGTGCTCTCTTTAGTACTGGAAGTCATTAACATCTTTCAGATTAACCAGACTTAAGAACCAATTTAGAAAACTCATCCACACAGTTTTGTTTCTCTAGAACTACTCTTGGTACCAAATGTCTTAGGCTGGGTTCTTTAGAGAAGCAAAACCAGTAAAGTATATAAATATATAGAGAGAAAAAGATTTATGGCAAGGAAGTGGGTCACGTGGCTGTAGAGGCTAGAACGTCCCAAGGCTGTAGGTCAGGACAGAGGCTTCTGCTGATTCACGCGGCCAGAGGGATTGGAGAACCCAAGTTCAGCAGGTTGGAGAGAAGGGCTCTTACTCACAGGCTGTGAAGACCGATGAATCCCAAGATCGGCAGGCAAGACTGCAGGTAAGCGGCTGGCTCAAGTCCCAAGAACTGGAGTTCAGATGAGCAGAAGCCACCCTACAAGCCTTGCCAGAATATCCACTTATATTCAATGCAGGCACATGTGCAAAAAAACTCCCTTTCAACTGTTTGGCTACTTAGAGCAGATTCCACCATGAACGTGAGCATATAATATCAAATTTCATCATGGAAGTGATCACAACATCATACGACTATCAAACCACTGAGAATCATGGCCCAGCCAAGTTGACACACAACCTTAATCAACACAGGCCACCTCATTTTAAGCAACTCAATGTGAAATACAGATGTATTTTAAATAAATAAATAAGGGGGGAAGGGTAACTAACTGACTAAGCACATCGAGGAAAAGGAAAATTTCTCATCTAGTCATACGATTTGTATCTTAGTAGATTAGTGTATTATTCAAATGTCAAACACCTTAATGATATATATACTTAATGAAGAGCCACTACATAAAACGGAGAATACCCATATTAAAATTCTGATTAAGGCATACACTATCTATAAAATGAAATAAAAATTTTAAATTCTACACAACAAAGTCAATAATTGCATTTATCTACCTTTCAGTCAATTTTAGATATATCTTAATTCATCAAGATATCTTTTAAAAAATAGATATGTCATAAAACTATTTGCTAGATTTCAGCTATTACATGAAGAACACAGGTCCCTAATAAACGGAATGCATGGACAAGTATAAGGGCTAGTGATAAGGTATCCATGCTTGATAATTCTACAAGTTTTGTCCTTTCATGCTTTTTAAGAACATATAAAAGGCAAGGATAAAATTATGTCATAAAAAAAACAAAAAATCAAACCTGTTGCCAGGAAGTTGATTCCAACTCACAGCAACCCTATGGGACAGAGAAGATTGTCCCAATAGGGTTTCCAAGGACCAGCTGGTGGCTTCAAACTGCCGACCTTTTGGTCAGCAACCGTAGCTCTTAACCACTGTGCTACCAGAGCTCCAAAATTATCTCATAAGGCACATGAAATATAAAAACAATATTAGTGTTACCAACAACAAAAGGGAGGGATGAATGAATGGTATAGACAGAACTTTTTGTATGTTACTAAAGTTGGTACAACTTACCCTAGAATGTTATAAACACAAGCTCTTGCATGCTAACCACTAAGAAAATATATTTTAAAACATACATAAAAGAAAAGGAAAAGAAAACCAAAAAGGTTCACTACAATAAACCAACAAAACACAAAAGCAAGCAGTTAAAGAACGAAGACCAAGAAGGCCTGAGACACTCAAAAAAATAAAATAACAAAATGACAGAAATAAGTCACTTCTCATCAGCAATTACACTGAATGTAAATGGACTAAATGCTCCAATCAAAAAGCAGAATGGATTTTAAAAAAACATGATTCGACTATATGCTGTCTACAAGAGACACACCTTAAACCAAGGATACAAATAGGTTGAAAGTGAAAGGATGGAAAAAAATATTCCACGCAAATAATAACCAAAGAGAACTCGGGATGCAATATTAATATGAGACAAAGTAGACTTTAAGACAAAATCTGTCAGAAGAGATAAAGATGGACATTATATAGTAATAAAAGGGTCAATTAATCAAGAAGACTTAATAATCAAAAATATATATGCACCTAAATATATGAAGCAAACACTGATAGAACTGAAGGGAGAAATAGTACTGAAATAAAAGCTGGAGACTTCAATACACCACTTTCAATGTTGGACAGAACATTCAGGAATAAAATCAACAAGGTAACAGGCTAAATGACACTACAAACCAACTAGACTTAACAAACATATCTAGAACACTCCAACCAAAAACAGCACAATATACATTCTACTCCAGTGCACATGGATCATTCTCTAGGACAGGTCACATTTTAGGTCAAAAGCAAATCCTGATAAATTTTAAGATTGAAATCATAGGAAGTATTTTCTCTCTAAACACTCTAAACACAACAGAGTAAAGCTAGAAATCAGTAACAGAAAAAAAAAATCTGGAAAATACATAAGCTTATGGAAATTAAACAAAACACAAACTACCAATGGGTCAAGGAACAAATCAAAAGAGAAATCATAAATTTCTTAGAGTCAAATGAAAATGAAAGCACAATATACCAAAACTTGTGGGATGCAGCGAAGGCAGTACTTGGAAGGAAACTTATACCAATAAATGCCTACATAAAAAAGGAAGAAAGATCTGAAATTAGCAGCCTAACTCACCAATTCCAGGAACTAGAAAAAGAATAAACTAAACCTAAACCTACCAGAAGAAAAGAAATGACAGAGATCATAGCAGAAATAAATAAAATTGAAAACAGAAAAACAATAGAGAGAATCAATAAAACCAGAACTTGGTTTCTTGAAAAGATCCATAAAATTGAGAAGCCTTTAGCTAAACTTAAAAAGAAAGAAAAGATGCAAATGACTAAAAAAATGAAAATGGGGACATTACAACTGACTTGATAGAAATAAAGAAAAGTATGACAGAGTATTATGAACAACTGTAAGGCAACAAACTGGGTAACCTAGATGAAATGGACAAATTCACAGCACACATCCAACCCAAATTGACTCAAGAAGAAAGTCTGAACAGACACATAACAAGTTAAGAGATCAAATCAGTGATCAAAAATCTCCCAACCAAAAAAAGAAAAAAGTCTTGGACCAGATGGTTGCACTGGGGAATTCTACCAAACATTTAGAGAAGAATTAACACCAATACTGTTTAACTCTTCCAAAAGATACAGAAGGAAGGAATGCTCCCTAGTTCATTCTATGCAGCAAACATAACCCTGATACTAAACTCAAAGACACAAGAAAAGAAAACTATAGGCTAATATCTCTTATGAATATACAGGCAAAAATCCTCAACAAAACACTAGTGAACAGAATGCAACAGCATACTAAAAGAGTCATACACCATGACCAAGTGGGATTTATCCAGGGATGGTTCAACATTAGAAATTCAATCAATGTAATGCACCACATCAATAGAACAAAGGAAAAGAACCACATGAACAACTATTTGGATGCAGAAAAGGTATCTGATAAAACCCAACACCCTTTCTCAATGAAAACCCTGAAAAAGACTGGAATAGAAGGGAAATTCCTCAATATCATCCAAGGCATATATAAAAAGCCAACAGCCAACACCATACTTAATGGAGAAAGACTGAGAGCTCTGCCCCTGAAATCAGAAACAAGGGTGCCCGCTCTCACCACTTCTATTCAATATTGTATTAGAAGTCCTAGCCAGAGCAATAAGGAAAATAAAAAGTATCCAGATTGGAAAAGAAAAAGTTAATTTATCTCTTTGAGGATGATATGATCCTATGTACAGAAAATACCAAAGAGTCCACAAGAAAACTTCTAAAGCTAATACAGGAATTTACCAAAGCTGCAGGGTACAAGGACAACAAACAAAAATCAGTTGTGTTTCTATATGCCAGCAATTAGAAATCTGAAAAGGGAAATTGGGAAACAATTCCATTTATCATAAAATCTAAGAGAATAAAATAACTAGGAATAAATCTAGCCAGGGACATGAAGGACTTATACAATGAAAACTACAGAACACCGTTCGAAGAGATTAAAGAAGGCTGGAACAAATGGAAAGACATTCCAAGTTCACGGACTTAATATTGTCAAGATGTCAATACTACCCAAAGTGATCTACAGATTCAACACAATCCTGATCAAAATACCAACAGCCTTCTTTACAGAAATAGAAAATCCCATCCTCAACTTTATACGGAATAGCAAGAGGTTCCAAATAGCTAAAGCAATGCTAAAAAAAGTAGGAGAACTCACATTTCCTAACTTTAAAACATACTATACAGCTACAGTAATCAATACAGCCTGGTATGGTATAACAAGAGACACAAGGACCAATGGAACAAAATTGAGAGCCCAGAAATAAACCCACACATTCATAGTCAACTGATTTTTGACAAGGGTCCCAAGTTTATTCAATGGGGAAAGAATTTCTTCAATAAATGGTGCTGGAAAAACTGGATTTCCACATACAGAAAAATGGAACAGGATCCATGCCTCACACTATACACAAAAACAAATTCAAAATGGATTAAGGACCTAGATGTGCAAACTAAAACCATAAAAATCCTAGAACAAGAAGCAAGGGCAATGTTGTCAGTCCTACCTTTTAACAATGGATTATCTAATATAATAACAAAAGCACAAAGAGCAAAAGAAAACAAATGGGATCTCATAAAAAGTAAAAACTTCTGTCCATCCTAAGACTTTACCAAAAAAATAAAAAGAAAGCTACTAACTAGGATAATATCTTCTGAAACCACATGTGATAAGAATCTAATAAACAACAGATACACAAAACTTTGACAACTTAACAAAAAAAAAAAACATAAAATGGGCAAAGGACATGAATAGACATTTCACCAAACAGGACATTCAAATGGCCGCAGAACACAAAAAAAGATATTCAGCATCATTAGCCATCAGAGAGATGCAAATCAAAACCACAATGAGACACCTACCATGACTTGGTACGGACTCAATGGCAAATGGGTTTTTTGTTTTTTTAGGATGGCTAGGAGGAAACCCTGGTGGCACTGTAGTTAAGAGCTACGGCTGCTAACCAAAAGGTCGGCAGTTCGAATCCACCAGGTGCTCCCTGGAAACCCCATGGAGCAGTTCTACCCCTACAGGGTTGCTATCAATCAGAACCAACTTGACGCCAACAGATTTTGTTCGTTTTGTTTTTCAGGATGGGGAAGATAAAAAGAAAATAACGAATGCTGGAGAGAATGTGGGAAAACTAGAGCCCTTATCCATCATTGGTAGGAAAGCAAAATGTACAGCCATTGTGGAAAACAGCGTGTCACTTCCTCAAAAGATAAAAATAGAACTACCATATGACCCAGCAATTCCACTCCTAGGTATATACCCAAAAGACTTGAAAGCAGAGACTTAAAAAGAGACTTGTACATTCACTGCAGCACTATTCACAATAGCCAAAAGATGAAAACAATCTAAATGCCCATCAACAGATGAATGGATAAACAAAACGTGGTCCATACATAGAATGGAATACTGCTCAGCCAATAGGAGAAATGAAGTCTTGACACATGCTACAATATAGATAGAGCTTGAAGACTTTATGCTGAGCAAAATCAACCAACTACAAAAGGACAAATACTGTATCTCCTCACTTATATAAAAAGACAAGAAAAGGCAAATGTATAAAGACCAAAGTATATTAGTGGTTACCAGTGGGGAGAGGGAGGGGGAGAAAGGGACAGTGATAGAAAAACCACATTGATTAAGGGTAGGGTTGCACAGGCAATTATAATTGCTGTTAAGTTGTATACCTGAAAAAAGTTGAACTGGCAAAAGTTGTCTAATAGATATATTTACACAATGGAAAAAAAAAGGAATAGCTGCTGAGGCTACTTATATACAACCAAATACCTCATGGGATTTGGTTCCTTGGTTTAGAGGTTTAGGGTCACAGTTTCATGGGACAGCTGGTCTAATAACGTGTTTAGAGCTTCCCTTCTACCTCCTAGTTGGTTGTATAGTGTCTTGGGTCTCAAAACCTTGCAAGCAGCCATGCAAGGCACAACAATTGGTCTCTATTCACCTGAAGCAACAGATGAAGGAGGAGAGTCAGGAATTCGAGGAGGATATGGACTGTGTGGCTAACTGCCTCCATAAACAACTGCCTCCTTTGCCATGGGACCAAAAGATCTGGGTGATATTTGGCTACCACTACTGAACATTCTGATCAAGGATTCCACAAAAGAATCCTAAGGAAAGGCAGGGAAATGCAAAACAGAATTTCAAATTCTCATGGACTCTAGGCTTTCTAGAGCCATGGAGGGTAGATGAACCCTTGAAACTACTGTGCTGAGATAATCTCTAAACCTTAAACCAAAAATACTCCTTGAAATCATCTTAAAACCAAACAATACTTTAGCTTAACTAGTAAAAAAAAGTCTGCCTTGAGCATTATACTCTTTTAAGAACTATCTATATGGGATCCAGCTGACAACAGCAACTTGAAAGATTAGACAGGAACCTTAGGGAGCAGTTGAGTTTATGTTAATGAAGGAGGAGTAACTCAGAAAAGGAAGGTGAGAATGGCTGCACAACTCTAAGAATGTAATCAGTGTCGCTAAACTGTACATGCAGAAACTGCTGAATTGGTGTGTGTTTTGCTATGTATTCTCAACAACAAAATAAAATTGTAGGAAAAATAAAAACACTTCTAAAAGCTCTCTAGTTACAGACAGATCATTTAATACAAACCAATATTTATTCTTAGTACAAAATGCAGAGATTTAGAGATGTGAGCTAAAAACATATGGTGAGAATGGAAAAGAGTTTGGCAGTTTCCCATAACAAAACAATTCCACTCCCAGGTAGTTAACCCAGCAAAATTAAAACACGACCACAAAAATACTTATACAAAAATTCTGTTCACAGGCGCTTTATTCACAATAGTCAAACACTGGATGAGAAGGTTCCAGTAAAACAGACTACTACTCAGCAGCACAACAGAATGAACCACTTATATATACGACGACATGGATAAAGCTCAAAAACATTTGATAAAAAGAAGCCGGATACAAAGAAGTTATTCCATGTATATGAACTTAATGACAGGCTAATCGAATTTATGAAGAAAGAAATCACAGTAGTGGCTGCCTATGGGGAGGCAAGAGAAGGAGAAGACAGAAAAGGAGCATAAAGGAACTTTTGGGATGATTGACCTAAAACAGTGAAGAACAATGCCTCATGTCTGACCACCATAAAAATATGAATACAGCTTCATGTTAAAGATCATTGCTTTCCTGTCATCAAATATTTTCTCTGCCTACTAGCAATCTTTGAGGAGTTCACCGTCCTATTTCAGTAATGCCTATTTCTAAATCACATTTCCCCTCTCCTGAGTCTTCTGCTTTTTTGAGCAAAAACCCTACATAGGAATATCGTATAACCACTTCACACTTGAATAGCCCTCCTCCCTTCTTTCCCTTTGTGTAACCACTTCATTTGTTTGCGTGTGACCTGTTTGCTCCTTTTTTCCCTCTATATTTTCAAGCAATTAAAAAATATTTTCTACTCTAACATTTTGAGTTCAATAATTTTTTTCTCCTTATCTTCATTACCACATCCCTCACCAAGACGCCAAAGTACTAACGTTCGGACTACTCTGCCACACTGCTACCTTGGTACTGCTTTACTTCCACTCCTCTCCGGGGCCCAACCAATGGAAGTCAAAGATACCTTATCATTTCACTCTGTACCTTAAAACACGTCACTCGCCCATTTATCACTTCAGAGCCCTATTGCAAAATCGTCTTCTACATTTAGAAATGCTGCTGCAAAGGTTCTGTTTCTAAAAAAGTATCTGCATGTGTCCTTTGCAAGCAGAAGATATTTTCCTATAGGGCTGTATATATCTGCCTGTAAAGCCTATGCAACATTTATAGTTCTCATTTTTAATGGCCTCCATGACATCATTATCCACTGTTACCACTCCTGCACCCCAAGCTGTTTGGGAGTTACCTTTAAGTGTATCACACTACTTAGACCTGTCCTCTTTCAACCACTTTTTCTACACATTCTAGTTGGAGCTGATCCAATCCAGCTCAGCTATCACCCATTCTTCGTACACAGATTTGTACTGTGGCATCACGTACACCCGAAAATCTGACTATCCAATCCAATATTATACTAATATCAAAGGTAACTCATTAGATAGTTGGAAATATTCTAGAATCCAGATACAATATTTGCAAATGTATCATTTCACTGCTTTCCTTGGAGGCTCAGTATCATTCTGCAGCACCATCCAGAGTGTAAAGTCATTTGTGTTAAAATCTTAACATCTTCACATAATGTATGCTGTATTTTCAGGTTACCTTTTAATTTCTTCATTTAACAATCACTTTGACAGAAAGGCCTCTGCACAAAATGAGCCACTGACTTTAGGACTCACCATCTTCACTTCTTACTGTAAGATCTTAGAATGTAGAGTAGCTAAAGCAAAAGGAAGACATGATGAAGTAAAAGAGCTGAACAGAAGATATCAAAGAGCAGCTCAAAAAGACAAAGAATTATAATAAAATGTGCAAAAACCTGGAGTTAGAAAATGAAAAGGGAAGAACACATTCAGCATTTCTCAAGCTGAAAGAATTGAAGAAAAACTCCAAGCCTTCTGTTGCATTTCTGAAGGATTCTACTGGCAAAAAACTGAATGATGCAGGAAGTATCAAAAAAAAATAGAAGGAATACACAGTCACAGTACCAAAAAGAATTAGTCGATGTTCAACCATTCCAAGAGGTAGCATATGATCAAGAGCTGACAGTACTGAAGGCAGAACTCCAAGCTGCACTGAAGGTATTTGTGAAAAACAAGGCTCCAGGAATTGAGAGAATACCAACTGAGATGTTTCATCAAACGGATCTAACACTGAAAGCACTCATTCATCTATGTCATGAAATTTGGAAGACAACTACCTGGCCAACTAACTGGAAGAGATCCATGACTTGTGCCCATTCCAAAGAAATATGATCCAACGGAATGCAGATATTATTGAACAATATCATTAATATCACATACAAGTAAAATTATACTGAAGATCATTCAAAAATGGCTGCAACAGTACATTAACAGGGAACTGCCGGAAATCCAAGTAGGATTCAGAAGAGGATGTGGATCAAGGGATATCACTGCTAACGTTAGATGGACCCTGGCTGAAAGCAGAAAATACCAGAAAGGTGTTTACCTGTGTTTTACTGACTACGGAAAGGCTTTGACTGTGTAGATCATAACAAATTATGGATAACATTGCAAAGAACGGGAATTCCGGAACACTTAATTGTGCTCATAGGGAATCCGTACACAGACCAAGAGGCAGCTGTTCAAATGGAACAAGGGGATACTGTGTGGTTTAAAATCAGAAAGGGTTGTGTGTCAGGGTTCTATTCTTTTACCATACTTATTCAATATGTATGCTGAGCAAATAATCCAAGAAAACTGAACTAAACGAAGAAGAACACAGCATCAGGATTGGAGGAAGACTCATTAACAACCTGCATTATGCAGATGACACAACCTCGCTTGCTGAAAGCAAGGAGGACTTGAAGCATTTACTGATGACTACGGCCTTCAGTATGGATTACAATTTAACACAAAGAAAACAAAAATCCTCACAACTGGACCAATAAACAACATAACGATAAACAGAGAAAAGACTGAAGCTGTCCAGGATTTCATTTTACTTGGATCCACAACCAATGCTCAGTGAAGTACCAGAAAAAAAACCAAACGACATATTGCATTAGGCCAATCTGCTGCAAAAGACCTCTTTTTCAGTGTTAAAAGCAAAGATGTCACCTTGAAGACTAAGGTGCACCTGATTCAAGCCAAGGTATTTTGAATCACCTCATATGCATGCAAAGCCGGACAATGAATACGGAAGACTGAAGAAGAACTGATACCTTTGAATTATGGTGCTGGCAAAGAATACAGAATATACCATGGACTGCCAGAAAAATGAACAAATCTGTCTTGAAGTACGGTCAGAATGCTCCTTAGAAGTGTGGACGGGGAGACTTTGTCTCATGTACTCTGGGCATATTATCAGGCAGGACCAGTCCCTGAGAAGGACGTCATGCTTCATGAAGTAGATGGTCGGTGAAAAAGGGGAAGACTCTAAACGAGACGGACTGACACAGTGGCTGCAACAATGGGCTCAAACATAGCAACATTTGTGAGGATGGCACAAAACTAGGCAGTGTTTCTTTCTGTTGTACATGGGGTCACTATGAATCAGGACTGACTCAACAGCACCTTACAACAACAAAAATTTTAAACAGCTGGATCTTCTTGATTATACTCAACAAATCAGTTAATGGTTCAAGGAATATTTAAAAGATTAACACAGAGGCCTTTTTTGCAATTGTGTTCCAAAATTCAATTAAACAGCAGTATCCTGCAATGAACTACTTTCTAGTACTCAATTTTATGAGACATATTCCGATTTCAATATGGACAGGTGAATTAAAAATAACCGCAATCTACCAAGCGATACTTATGCACTCTTCTGTATACACTATATTCTGAAAAAGATTTACTTAAAAGGAACAAAATAACTGGAATCTACAAAGTGTTCTATTTATTGTCTCCTCCCCTTTATGGAAGATTTCCAGAAGGTCATAAAGGATTTCCTGATTTAATGTGCTACTGATGTTACATCCACGCGTTTCTTATTAAAGATATCTTACCTGTAAGGTAGAAAGGTGTTTGCTGTCTTATTTACAAACACACAGTGTTGGTCCTTCCTGAAGTGCCTCATATTTTAAAATGGCAAAGTTTTCCAAATATTAGCCACAATAATCCCAAATCCAATTCACAGGACAGTTAGATTGCGGCACATTAAATAAATAACAGGGTATTTTATTTCAGAATTCCTGAACCCTAAGATCTAAACATCTGTAAGAACAGCCCTTTCACTCCAGGTCCAGAACAGCTGAAAGCATTCAAACGCTACCACACACCTGTCTTTCCATTACAGGCGCTGCTTCGGTGAAAAAACAGCTTAAAAACCATGAAATGAAATCAATTCCACATAAAGTTATCGCATGATTCTGATCTCTCATCTGACTTGGAAATTAGACGTGTGTGACTTCCACTATCCAGCAACCCACAGACCTTTCCCCGGCAGGACGGCTATGCTGGCTGCACTGCACTCTGACCAAAAACATGCAGTGGTGGCAGTGGCACGCTGACAAACTGAAAAGTATACGCCCTGAATAGAGATTTCAAGGTAAGTCATGAGTCTTCTTCTGTTTGTAGATGAGTTGCATGAGCTATGTAACATGTAATCTGTTCTATATCCTGGGCTGCTAGAGTTTTTGTTGAATGCTAAGATGAAAAAACTGCTTAAGATTCACTGCACAAAAAAAAAAAGGAAGGGGGATTCAACTTTGAAAGAATCCACACAACACTATTTTCAAATCCTCTATTACTGGTGTAAATACAGATATATACCCAAAGGCGGGACTCTAACCAGATAAAATATTGATTTGGTTCAGAGAATACTTTTATGTTCCAGTTTTGTGGTAATTCAACAGTTCTAGAAAACATATAGGTTTATTTCCAATTCATAGTTGCTTGCTAAATCATTCTTCAGTAAATTCAGTTAATAGATCTGAACATATTAATTTATGAATTCAACTGTTCTGTGTACATTAATACTGTGCAATGATTTTCTACTTACTATCGAGTTCACGATCCTACTCTAGAAAATTCTGGGTATGGGAGTTTTTTGCTCTAGGCCCATTTTAAATACTCTAGTGGAGCACTCAATTTCAAGAATCACTAAAACAAAGACTTCCATGTGAAAATCATAGTCCTTAAATTAACTTTTTTAGTGCACAGATTTTTTCTTTATTGTATGTCCTTTAGAGTAAGAGAAGCCAATACTAAAAGGTGACAACTAAGCTTCGTAAAAAGAGGATCTTTCAAGTTTGATTACCAATGCAATTACCATATACGATCATGGAATAAAAATACATTAAACATTCCCCAAGTTCAAATTCATTTCAACCCACCACCACCAAAAAAAAAGTTGTTTTGATTTAATCGTGAAGTCCTTGGAATCACAGTAGGGCTTGATGCCATATTGGTGTCACACTCTGCCAGTCATCCAAAGAATATGCCAGCCTTCTTTTTCAACTTCTTTGTCTACTAGTGCATCACTGGACCCAGCAGGCAGCTCACCCAGACAATTTCAGTAACGGATTTTGGCTCTCTGTGCATAATAGACGAAAATCCTTATGAAGTATCCAGTCTGTCTTACAGCTGAGATTTGAACCTGCTGCAGATGTCACATCTAAATTCTTGAATGGATTTTTATCATCAGTGTCACCTATAAAACAAGACAGTGTCACCAACAGCATCGTCCTAGAGAATATCTATTTCAGTACTGCTAAGCTTTCTGCATCATAACTGATAGTCATTTGACTAAAACAGGGGTCAGCAAACTAGCATCATAACTGATAGTCATTTGACTAAAACAGGGGTCAGCAAACTAGAGCCACTGCCTGTTCTTATGCAGCCCACGGTCTAAGAATGATTTTTTACTTTTTAAGCGCTTGACAAAAAAATTTTTAAGAATATTTTGTGACATGTGAAAATGATATGGAATTCAAATTTGTGTCCATGAATAAAGTTTTATTGGAACAAAGCCACACTCAAGCATTTATGTGTGCGTTGTCTATGACTGTTTCGGAAACCCTGGTGGCGTAGTGGTTAAGTGCTACGGCTGCTAAACAAAAGGTCAGCAGTTCCAAACTGCCAGGCACTCCTTGGAAACTCTATGGGGCAGTTCTACTCTGCCCTATAGGGTTGCTATGAGTCGGAATCGACTGGACGGCAGCGGGTTTGGTTTTGGTTTTATGGCTGTTTCACACTACAACCGCAGACTTCAATATGTACTACCGAGACCACTTGACCCATAAAGCCTAAAATATTTACTATCTGGTCCTTTACAGAAAATCCCCTAGACTATTTTTTTTTTGGTGGGTAGACAACATGACACCTAGTATCTGCAGGATGAAGAACCTGAGTGGGAAGACTGTAATGATCCATTTGTTCCCCTGCCTCACTTCCATCCATCCATTCATTCATTTAACAAGTATTTGCTGGGCCAGGCTAGTCACTCTAGGCCACCCATAGTCACTTTGTTTTCCCTCTTGCCCCATCTTTGGCTTAGTCCAAGGGGTCTGTACTGCCCTTGGGTAGGAAGAGGACAAAGCTCAGCCTCATGTCAAATTCCACTTCACTTACACTGGCCTCTACTGGTTCCCCAAGTTCTCCTGGTTCTGGATTTCTGCTTTAGATTAGCCATTCTCCATAATGAAATTCCTGTATTGGTTACCAGTACCAAAATCTAGATTTCCTGACAGAGGCCCCAGGGCAGTAGGCTAAATCGCAGCATTCTATGGCTGTCCCTGCTCCAAGAGTCACCCTGTATTTTGAATGTTTTGAGTCCCTTGCATAACCCAACACTCTCCTGGTCTCCACTACTCTACCTGATCATAACTACACCTGGAGTTCATCATTTGCCTTTTACATTCAAACCGCTAGCATATGAATCTGAGTTCAACCTTCCCAATAGTCCTGTCATTCTGATGTTGGAATTTAGTTCTTACAATAGCCAAACTTAAGAGCACAGCAAAATACAACTCCTTATAGATGGATTTCCCAACTTAGGACACAACTATTGGTATCTTTTATTTTTCAGTAATTGTCCCCAAAAAAGAATATATCACCCCCAAGCAACATCCAGAACATTCCTTCCCCTTTTTCCCTCCACCACTGCTACTTAGCCCAACGTTTGTACACCTGTTTCATCTATACTACCCTCCACCTACTCCTAAGGTACCCAAGATACCTGTTTCTTGAACTTTGCTTCAGAATATATTGGGCTCAGGGCTCTCTTGCTCCTATTAAAGGGGAGAGTAAGGGGGAAAGGGGGACTCACTGCCACTGTTAGAATGCAATGGAGAAAGAAGCTTCTTTGGCTGGACTTCAAGAAGTCAGAACGTAATTTCCCACCGAAAAGATTTTAATAGGCCACAATGAGGTTATAATGCCCACACTACTAATGGCACTACAGAACTCATCTGCAATACACATTATATTGTCACAAACAACAATTCACAAACACATCCAGAACATAACCTATTCATAAGTTGTGGACTGATTATACTGGAAAACTGCTGTGGAAAGTCAGGCAGGCCATTACAGCAGACAGATAATCCTGGTATAAGGACTTCAGAGAAAACAGCAGTTCAGTTTCAACAAGTGAGTTTCACTACAACCATGAGGTAGTTTGCCATGGTTTACAGCTCCAAAAACTGCATTCAGAGCTCACAGCCGAAAGAGTGGTATCAAGCATGGGTAAGCTTACTGGAATATCCAATTAGCCATACCTCAATTTTGGGTAGCAACCATGTAGGTAGCATCAATCTTAAATAAAAACTAATATCTTCTTTAAAAACACATACAAGAGCCCTCTGCCCATTTGGAGAATGACATGAAAGTCCACTGACACACCCTTCCAATCAGGAAAAGGACTAGAGGCATGTAATACATATGCCAAACCGAAAAAAAAACAAACCAAACCCAGTGCCGTCAAGTCAGTACTGACTCATAGCAACCCCACAGAACAGGGTAGAACTCCCCCAGAGTTTCCAAGGAGCACCTGGCGGATCTGAACTGCCGAACCTTTGGTTAGCGGCCGTAGCACTTAACCACTACGCCACCAGGGTTTCCATATGCCAAAGGAATACTGATAATATTAGAACTTTAAAACTTGACCCATTTGATGAATCTAACCTCTTTTTCTTAAAGCATTTTTTAAATACTTTTTAAGAGAAAAATTTTAAGCATTTACTAATTCATTTAGTATGTTTAATTATATAAGCTAATATATTTAGTAAGATAACATATTTTTATGAAGGAAAGTTACTTTTCAAAACAAGCAAAACTTAGAAAAATGATACTGATCTACAATGTTTACAAATTTCTTCCATGTCTAGCTCAAGAGCAGAGCTAGTCTCATTATCTGCTTCTACATTCAATCTACTTTAGTATGTTGTTTTGACTGAACTGTATGAAAATAGTACCTCACAGAAATACGCAGTGAGAAAAAAAAGAGAAATATGTTACTACCAATAGCCTTTTCACAAAGTTAAGTATTCTTCTTTGATACCACACCAAAACTTCACAAGGAGAATTTATGGAACCTAAAACCCTATCAAGTTTTTGCAGTTACTCGCTCTTTGAAAGGATCTTTTTACGCATAATTTTCTAACATTGGTCACTTTGAAAATACCGTTCATTGAATTAGATAGCTATTCTAAACTTCATTGTTGGCTACAAATACTGTCAGTTGTTTTCCTTGAAGGGACAGGCTCGATTTGCTCATTTTCAAGAAAATGTCTGCCAAATAGCTAATCTGAATAAACATACTTTGTCTGGTAGTCACTTCTTCAAGTAAAATGATGTTCAAGAAAAATGTGGCTAGTTCAGCTCGCAACTTGGACAATCACATAAAGATTTTTCCCAAGACAACGAATATACTCTAGATATGTAGCAGAACTGTGTATTTCCCATTTCATTACACAGAATATCAAAACAAAGCGTACTCAAATGTTGGTATTTCATAAAATTAATAATTTTTACTGCTTCATCAAGGACATTCTCAAATAAACTGGTATTTTGTTTTTTACTGCAAATACATGACAGTGAAGAATACAATGATTACTAATACAGTTCACTGTTACTGGCATATAATACCTACTAAGATGCCCACAATTTTACCCACCACTGCTTTTACACTAGCAGGGCAAATGTCAAAGTAGCAAAAAAGGCAAATGGTATTACTATTAAAATAGTTTTAACTTTACAGACCTCCTGGACAGGCTCAGGAAATCCCAAACAATTTGAGAACTGTTGTCTTAAGAAAACACTGGAAGCTACGAACAATAAGTTTACATCCCAAAATTCTGAGTAAATATCCCCCAATATATTAAACATCTGCATGAATTCTTTAACTCAGAATGTACCTAATTTGTTCTGAAAATTAATTAATAATAACATAAGTAACGATAACAATTTCTAATGAGCACTTACACATATTATCTCACTAAACCTTCGTAATAACTCTGTTAAACACAACCAAACCCACTGTCATGAAGTCATTTCTGACTTACAGTGACCCTACAGGACAAAGCAGAACCACTCCATAGGGTTTCCAAGGCTGTAAATCTTTACTGAAGTGGACTGCTACATCTTTCTCTCGCAGAGTGGCCAGTGGATTCGAAACACTGACCTTCTGGTTAGCAGCCATGCACTTTAACCACTGCACTACCAAGGTCCTTAATAACTCTATTAAAAAGCTGTTATTCTACTTATGCTACAGATGTGGAAACCTGAGGTGGAAAGAGGTTGAACTCACCCAAGGTTACAAACAATATTTACTGGCTGCAGGTACTGCATACCTTACCTGTTGGGTTTTCATAACCACCTTTAAATAATCCTTTTTTTTTTTTTCCTGAGGTGTCCCTGGGTAGCATAAATGGTTAAGCATGCAGTACTAACAAAACGGTGGGCAGTTCAAACCCACCCAAAGGTATCTAAGAAGAAAAGCCTGGAAATCTGCTTCTGAATGGTCACGGCCATGAAAAACGCTAAGGACCACAATTCTACTCTGCAACATGTGAGTTCACCATGAGTCAGAATTGGCTCAATGGCAACTGGTTTTTTGGTTTTTTATTTTATTACTTTTTATACGTTTATTTGGAGCCTTGGTGGCATAGCAGTTAGCAGCTTTGGCTGCTAACCAAAAGGTCAGCAGTTCAAATCCACCAGCCGTCCCTTGGAAACACTATGGGGCAGTTCTACTCTGTCCTATAGGGTCACTATGAGTCTGAACTGACTCGACCGCAATGGGTTATACTTTTATTGGAGTCCCAAACCCAAAAAAAAACCTTGTCACCGTAGAGTCAATTCCGACTCATAGCAACCCTATAGGACTGAGCAGAGCTACCCCAGAGAGCTTCCAAGGAGCATCTGGTGGATGTGAACAGGGTGGTGCACATGGTTAACGCACTTGGCTGCTAAATAACAGTTTGGAGGTTCGAGTCCACCCAGAGGAACCTCAGAAGAAAGACCTGCCAATCTACTTCTGGAAAATCAGCCAATGAAAATCCACAGCTCTTCTCTTGACACTGAAGATGTTGTCAGGAGTTGGAATCGACTCAACAGTATCTGGTTACATCTTAATTACCCATTTTACGGATTAAAATACTGCTCAAAAAAGTAAAGTACCCTGCCCTAGGTTGCCCAGTTGCCAAGTGCTGGGTCATCTGCATACAAAGCTAAGTCTGTCTGACTCCAGAGAGTACACTGCCCTCTTCACACATCAGTGTACATCATTTGTATATAAACAGACTGATGGTTACAAGAGTCTTACCTCTGTTGTCAAAAGGAACAAAACTTCCTTCTTTTTAAAATAGTGTATGGTCTAGGTAGACAGAGCATTAATACACATTATTAAATGCTGCGTATGACGATAAATTAATGTGCCTAAGACTACTTTAACAAAAAACACTCCCAGGTCATATTATCATAGAGATGATAGTATCTCTCAAATTTCCTTCGAGATACAGAAACTGAAACTCAGGGTAAGTTACTAACTTCCCCCAAAGGCATGCTGTTCATAAATTGTTGCTGCTGCTGTTAGCTGCCTTCGAGTTAGGTTCACTGGTAGAATTCTTGCCTTCCATGAGGGAGACCCAGGTTCAATTCCCATCTAATGCACCTCATGTGCAGCCACCACCCATATGTCAGTGGAGGTTTGCATGTTGCTATGATGCTGAATAGGTTTCAGCAGAGCTTTCCAAACTGAGAAGGACTAGGAAGAAAGGCCCGGCAATCTACTTCCAAAGATCTGTCAGTGAAAACCCTATGGGTCACAACAGTCCAATCTGCTTTGTTCATAGATGGCAGAGCCAAAAATCGGTTCAGAGTGACCATGAAGCCCAACCTCTTTCAATCACTCTGCGTGCACATATTTACAAAGGCAGTAAATGTCCTAGAACTGCTCAAAAGGTCTGGGTACCAAGTTTGTTGGTAGAAACCAATCAAGATATGAATCATCTTGTATCTTAAAGGCCAAGAGATGAAAAAGAAACTGGTGAAAGCTGAAAATAGCTATGTCCTCAGGGGTTTAAGCAAGGCATCTATACACCATATATATACCATTTGCATCAGGTTGATTCTGACTCATGGCGACCCCAGTGTGTCAGAGTATTTAACTGTGCTTCACAAGCATCTATAGGAAATGTTAAAGAAAGAAATAAAACTCACTTATAAAGGTGTCAGACAGCACACATCTCTCTGTCTCTGTGACGGAGACAAGCTTGTCTCCTTTAACAACAAAAAAAGAGCCTAGAGGAAAATGTCATCACAGCTACACAGGCTATCTACAGATTACACAATAGCTTTCACATGCCAAGAGCCCAGGAATGCTGCAAACCCTAGCAGAAGGCAGGAGAAATAATTTTCCTAAAACTTTCCTAAACTCCAATGAATCAGTAAAATTTCTATTTCAAGTTAGGACCTATAAAGGTAAGAGGTCACACCCCGTGTTTCTATTTTAAGGGCCTACCATAGCAGCAATTGTGGGGATGGCGCAGGACTGGGCGACGTTTAGTTCTGTTGTACGTGGGGCTGCTATGATCAGAACCTACTCAACAGCACCTAACAACGACAACCAAACAGTGCAAAATGACCGTTTAATATTAAGCCTTAAGGGGGACAGATCAATTCACCCTTCTAATTTGTTGTAACTCAACTTTGAGGAAGTATAAACATCTCGAGATTGGACAGAGGAGTACGGCTTTAATTTCAAACAAATCATATTCTCAAGGAATTCCCACGTACATGTTCAACAAGAAGGTGACAAATGGAAGGCTGTGGTGTATCACCTAAAAGGGCAGGCAACACATGAGCAGTTATACTTGCCACAAGATACCACACTCTGGATTCCTTCTGTGGCAAAGGCAAAAAAAAAAAAAACCATAAGCAACTTTACCTCCTCCTGTTAATAGCTTCTAGCATGACCAAAAAGAGTCACAATCTAGTAATGTAAAAGCAGCTCACAGATATATATGGCGGGGAGGGGGGCGGTCAAGATTGAGGTCATGTCCCTTGACGTGCATCATTTACACTAAGGATTCTCCCACTTATCTGGATTAATTTCATGTACCTCATTTCATTCAGATAATTGAAGTTTTCCCTTTAGGATTGGAAAGTGTTTACCTCACCATAATTAGTAAACTGTCTACTTAAAAATACCACTACAAAAATTACCACCACCCCCCTTCCCTCAACATTCACATATACTCCACGGCCATTAAAAGTATGAGATTTTGGCCTTTACAGGAAATTTAGTTCAAAGTCCTCTTTAAAAAATTAGCACAAGAAATTCTCCAAGAAAAGTTATGGTCATTACCTTTTTAATACAGTGTTTGCGCTGCTTGTTAAAGACTTGGTAATTTGGGCATTCAATACATGACTACTGTTCTGAAACCAAATTAAAGGTTTAGACTGCTAAAGAGTTTGATGACTTGCCTCAATACAGTAACTGGGATTGTATGGACAACAAAATCAAAGAATTCTCTCTTTTTTATGAGCAGGCATTTAAGGGCCTTTTAATGAGAATTTACTTTTTAGTATATAATTACTAATGAACAAAAATACAGCCATTAAACACACTTCTTTACAGTACCATAAAACTTCCATATGTAAGAAATATATATGTATTAATTAAACTCAGGAAAAAATTGAAATGTGCAGTCTTATAAAACAACGTGGTGAAAATTATGTACCTTTTCTTCTTAAGTAACTTTCCTACCAGACTGATGAACCTAGTTTTTCTATATATGCTTATAATTTAAAATAGACTCTCTAGCACTAACGATGGCAATGACATGTCTAAACTTCATGTATGAATTGTAAATTTCTATATGAACACTCATTTCCCACAATGATAACTGAACTTACAGTTGGGATGAACTTATATCTAATCGATCTCTACCTATGCCCTGCTATGCACCAGGCACTGTTCTGAGTGTGGAGGACACCAGCAGAAACATGATAAATTTGGTCCCAACTCTCAGGGTACACAAAGCCTAGGAGGAAAGACAAATAATTAACATAAACACTACAGGAAAGTACAAGAAGCACTTGGTCAAGGTAGAGAAGACAAGGTTAGAAAATCAAACACTTAAAAATACTTGGCTATCATAGAAATTAGATAAAAACCACCAATTAAGTGGCTCAGCTAAAAAGAAGGCAGAGAACACAACAGCAGGAAAGAGACCTATACTTCATGACTGGAAAATTCCAGGGTGTCCAAGAATCACTGCTGCAAATGAAAAGTTGACCACCAAAATTATATTCAAAATTATTATTATTATTCAAATTATAACAAAGCACCCAGCTTTCAGCTAGGCTGTCCTCAGTATCCAAAGGGTCAATCTGGTAGTGCAAGCCCAAGAGACTGTATCACAATAAGTTGGTTCCGTGAGTTCTGACCAGGTTGCAGTAGGATCCCAACTGTATACCTATGAACAAGGACAGGTTTAAGCCCTCTAAGGCGAGGAGAAATGGCGGGCTGGCCTGGCTGTCAGGGTACTTAAGCAGGCTCTAGACAAGCTTCCGTTTCCACAATGGGCCTGGGATACAAAAAGGAGCCACACAAGAAACACCCTGACTCTGTGGACTATTTAATACTTGAGAAGGCTACTAAAAAGAAAGGTTGTGGAACTGCTTCTTTATTTTTTAAAATAAACACTCAAAACAAATTATTTAAATGACTTATGTACAATGTCACCAAATATGGGGGAAAAGGACTACACGTTCCTATAAATTTTTACTAAATGTCTCATTTTATGTCTTAATTTCATCTATACCTATATTGAAATATTCTAGATATTTCACACACATTACATTAAGATGTTTATGCCACGTATTTCAAAACTTCTGATGGGAAGAGTGTTTCTTAAAAGTGAAAATCTCACAGGCAAACTGAGTACATGCCAAGGGTACGGTGAGACCCCACATCTCTGTGACCAATAACTGCTCAGGGTAACAGAAAAATGCCAAAAGGAGATGGAGGTCTAAGTGTATTTTTAGTCTTAAACATCAATCCAAGAACTGAGTGGAAGGGACTGAGCCAACAAGAAGTCTTTGATCTGGCAGTGGGTAGGCCAAGCAGTCTGGGACTGACATTAGAACCAGCAATGATAGATGTGAAATAATTTGCTCCCTATAAATCAAACATCATCTTAGTCTACCATATAGTTCATTGTTTTCAGTAATGGCGTCAGTGGAAAAAAAATGAATCTAGTCCAAAAATGCATTCCCTATGAAGGCTATTAAGAGCTTGTCTGCTAAACAAAAGGTCAAAGTTTGAATCCACCAGCCACTCCTGGGAAACCCTATGGGGCAGTCCTACTCTGTCCTATAGGGTCACTACGAGTCAGAACTGACTCAGTGGTAATGTGTTTGGTATGAAGGGTATTGTCAAGATGACTCTAAGTGTTTAAACAGAAATCACTCTATGGAATTGGCACTGTACTTGCTAGGTCCAAACATTACTTGCCAAGACCATTCAAAAGACAGAATGGTGGTACTTTCCGAAAGAAATGCTTGAAAATTTTCCTCAGCTAATCTTTTTTTAAATAAACAAAACACACTATTTTAATCTATTAAAGAAAGAGGAGGTAAGAATAAGCTTAAGAGAAAAAGAAGACACACTGGCTTTTCTTTAAGTAACACCAACATGAACCATAGCATATCAAATACAGCCTTAAACGGTTTAAAATATCATTTCAGGACAGCCTGCCAAAGCAGTCTGAACTCCAAAAGTAATGTTCCTTAGAAAGATCTATATCCTAAAAAATACATCCTTATAAAGTGAAATCAAGCCTTTAAAATGTGGCCTACAGTGATTAGAGGGTCATTCAATTCATGGATGTCAAACTTTGTTCCAGTGGAAAATTTGTATTACTCTAGTTTAGCTGAGGTGGTCTATCAATAAATTTAAATAAGGGTGTCCTTTCCCAATTTCACAATGATTAACATATGTTAAATAATAAAATTCTTAATGTTAAGTTTTTCACCCAAAAAACTTATATATTTGAAGCCTGCTACCTCTTTTCAATACTGAAATCCAGTGTAACAAAGCATCTGATTCAATAGAAAAGAAAGGAGTTATTTCAAATTTACTATATCACAATTCATGACATCCAGGCAGTCAGCTATCTTAATAAATTCAATTAAGCCCAACAAATCCACAAGTATTAACAGAATACCCACTACATTTGACAATGGGTATAAAACACAACCAAACCTGTTACCATTGAGTTGGTTCTCATAGTGACCCTATCGGACAGAGCAGAACTGCCCCCATAGGGTTCCAGGCCTATAACCTTTGTTGTAGCAGACTGCGACAACCTTCTCCTGAGGAGCAGCTGGTAAGTTTAAGCCACCAGTCTTTCAGGTACCAGCCCAGTGCTTAACCACTGCGTCACCAGGGCGCCTTCTACAATGAGTATATAAAAATGAGTAAGACATGGTCAGTCCATCTTTCATGAAGCCCCCACCAAGGAAACTCAACACAAGCCAACAAGTACAGTGAAACCTGTGTGTGCCAGAATTTGATGGGTCTACCTTGTTCTTCCAAGTCTCCCAAGTTCTCTGCCCTTGACAGGGTGCAGTTACCACTTCTCTATTGCTCTCTATTTAGTGGAAAATACTTGAGTTTTCCTTCTCTGATGCATTTCCGTCTTACAAAGGTTCCAGCTTTCGAGGGTTTTACAAACTGCCTACACAGAGAGATGCAAATAATTCACTCTACCCCAGCCAGGACTTCTGAGCACCCAGAACTTCAGGACTTCTGCATGTGAGGCCTACTAAGACAAGAGCTGGAATTAGATTACTGTATTTGTACAGGACCACTCTTCCTAATTAATATCAAGGTTATATTCGCCATAAACTCTAAGATTCGTGAAATACCAATCTCCTGGGATTGGCATAGACTAACTGAATCAAGAAGGCAAATAAAAATTTTTGAAGTGAAAAATAATTACTAAATTCAAAGTGACGATGGAAAATAATTTTTCAGTAGAATGTAAACACCTTCTGACTATAAATTATCTGTATGTTTTTAATCTACTGACTCCAAAACACAAGCTAAGGCTCAATGTAGGGGAAAAAAATTAGTAACTACATGGCTTTTTTTAAGATGCCATAATCACAATTTCTGGTATAAGAATATCTATTGGGAAGTTCTGAATTAACTGTCTAGTTAATTTAAGTCAACAAGATCTATTTAGCTCCTGGTAAATCTCTTCAAGAAACTGATTCCTAATGTCTCTCTGTAAAATAATGGGGTTGGATTACACTGCTAAAGTAATTTACAAATAGATAATTCTGTACTTCTGTGGTTCTTCTACGTGCATTAAGAATAAACCTCAACATGGTTTGGAAACCGAAGAAGCCATCTTAACTTCTCACATTGGTAATGCTATAAAACTCACTGTCTCCTACCTATCTCATTCATATCATGGTTCAGATCTTACCTACTCCCTGTTTTCAACTTTCTCAAAGAAAGTTTCATGATTCAAACGGCACTCCCCCAACTCTCAATGCTAAAACGACTTCATTAAATACAGTACATAACACTAAGGAAAATTATAATAAAAGGAAATGGGAGCTGAGGAGAATCTATTCTACCTCAGACCAGGAATACACTAATTTAAATCCAATATTGCACTTAGTATGTGGGTTCCTACATAAAACTCCTGTCAAGGTTAAAGCTTGAGGTTAAACAGGTTAATAGAATCCAATAAAATACTAAACTTCTTTTCAGCAGCTCCTTTACCTGACCACTACATTAAGCTTTAAAACCAAATTCAGGGATATCCCCAAATAACTAAGGTGAGCCAGGGCACACGGGGGCTGCATACTGAAATCCACCTTGTGTGGAAAATCACCATCAACTTACGTTTTCCATTTCAGAGTGTGATACAGGTGGAGGAAAAAGTGTGAAGCCTTCTCTTTGAACCTCCCATCACACTACCACAAGGCACTAATTTAAGAATTATCTCAAAGATAATCTAATGCAGTACACATCTAAGACTCCAAAAGTTGTATTTGAGAGTGAAAAAAAAATAGGTTAAATAAATGTATTACTGCAACTCCGCTGTTGGGTACGTTGCTGAATTTACAAAACTGAAATTCTGAAAACGCTTCTGGCCAAACAGATAAGGACTGCCTGGTTCCGGATCAAAATAAGTATATGCTGAATCTTCATACGAATGCTTCTGGAGGGGACACATTGAGATCTTCTGCCCCTGCGGACAGTGGGGCTGGGGGGTCGGTAAGGGCGACTATGGGGCCAGGCACAAAGGTTTCCTCCAGGAAGGCCCCGGGGAGCGCGTCGCGAGGGACCATCGGCCTGACAGCCTCCTGATCGGCGAGGAGGTCCCTCCGCTTACTGTCGCCAACCCGGCGGACCCAGCCTCCTTTCGACCCGCGCCGAGGGCGACGCGCCCCACCGCCCATGCGCCCCTCGCCTGCCGCGCGGACTCCACGGCGGCGAGGAGCCGGCGGGCGCGGCCGCGGAAAGCGGGCAGACACGTACGACAGGTTAAAACCGAGAAAATGAAATTAGCAAGTGGCCAGCTTGCAGGAGGGATGAAACGCAGAGACCTCTGAGCCCCGCTCCAAGCGCGGGGCTGGGGGCATCTTCGGGAGCGCAGCGCGTGCGCCCGAAAAACGCGCCGCCCGCGCGGCCCTCAGCTCCGCCCTCCCCCCACCCCCCCGGCTCCCCTCGCCGCCGCCGCCGCCGCCGCCGCCGCCGCCACCGCCCCTCTGGGAACTCCGCGCCGCGCGGCCCCGCGGGGCGGGCGCCGAGGAGGGAAGGGGAGGGGCGCCGCTCCCCGCCTCCCCGCCGGCCCGCGCGGGTCCCAGCCCGGAGCCTACTCACCTCCTCCTCCTCCTCCTCCTCCTTCTTCTTGTCTCTCCTTCCTGGCCACCGGCGCGGCCCAGCCGGCGACGCGCTGACGCCGCGCCCCTCCCCCACGGCCGCCGCCGCCACCGCCCCTCCCGGCCCGCTGCTGCCTCGACCCCGGGGCGGGTCGGCGCAGGCCCCGCCCCCGGCCCGCCCGCGCGCTTGAGGCCCCGCCCCCTGCGCAGCTCGGACGCTAAGGCGCCGCTTCCCTGACTCAGCGGCCACCCGAGCTCGCGCGAGCCGCGCCTCCCCGGCGGCTTACCCGGCGGCCGGCCCCTCTCCTCGCCACCTGCCCGCTACACGCTGAGTGCGCGCCGCTTCCTTCCTCCCCACGCGCTCTTTCCCCTTTGTCATCAACACTTCAGTCCGCTTTTTCCATAGCCCCAGTCCTGTTCTAAGCTCGCGTTGCCACCTTCTCTTTCCTTTTGGACTGTCTTCTCAGCCCACTGGGTCATTCTTGGCTTCCTCCTTCACTCTGCCTCCGGCCCCTACTCTCCCCTTCTCGTGCCTCTGCCTGGCCTGCTGGAGCTTCTGGGTCCCGGTGCGTCCCTGGCTCCTTCCCTGCCATCTCTATCTGGTCTGCAGCTCGGACGTCCTTGGTGCCTGCTTTGCCAGTGCGTCCTCATTTACCTCCTTTTCGTCTCCTCTCGATTCCTCCTGGTTGACCTCATGCTTTCCTTTACCTACATTTTACACGTTCTTTCAGTTCTGGCTACTCCACACACTTAAGATGCAGTTTGGTTATTCAACAATTGCATGTTCGCGTTCCCACTTATATGGAGCCACCTTGAGCAATTAAAACTAAAAAAGCTTGCCCAGTTCCGTGTATGTTTTCTTTATGCAATGATATATTGATTGGACCACTTACATTTCAAGGAATGGATTTTTCTAGTGGGGCTTGCAATTTACAAATTTTGGGTGTTTTCCCCCCTACAGCCAAACCCCGCTTTAACTTTTTTATAAAATACATGGTCAGTAGAACGAGAATCAGGACCTTTTAGATCTGTTGCTTTCCTTACCTGTAAAATGAGGAATTCATTCCTTCCACATTTAAATTTCTGTGACTCTAAATTAAAGGATTCTGTATTTGGAAAGAGGTTGTGGGTTAAATGAGTCAACCGAGGGGGAAATATGCAAATATAACTGGGTGTCTGGTTTATTCGGTAACTTCATTTTTAAAACTGCAACTTTGAAGAGTTAAACTGTGATGTAAAATGAGTTAAGGAACATACCAAATAAAGAAAACTGATTAGGCCTTTGGAGTTATAGCCACAAGTTGTTTTAAGTTATGTGAGTAAACACTATTATACTTAAATTGAAGAGCTAAAACTATCATTTCTCTTCCATCCTAAACAAAATCCAGGCTCTATGTGGACCTTCAGAGTTTAAAACCATTGTTGAATTGAACAACAGCACTGCAAGCATTTGAAATCCTAATAACCATCTGCCTATCCACTGCCACACAAATTGGGAAACAGAAAAGAGTAAATGCCAAAAACTAAAAGTGAGGGCTCCTAACTATACAGGAAACTAGTAAACCCTATTGCACAGAATAAGTACCTGAGAAAACCCAAAAGACCATGGCTGCCATTTCACTGTTTTGGAAATAGAATCACAGAATTTGCTAAGTGAATTATCTAGTCCTTAAGACCACCCGGAATCTAATCTTTTCATTTTACAGAATAAGAACTCAAACCCAGAAAGAGTAAATCACTTGCTTAATATTATCCAGTTAACTGGAAACAAAGTTGTGATTCACACATAGACCTCCTGTCACCCATACCTGCCAGCATCTGACTTACAGTGAACACATAAAGCTGGGGCCCTGGTGGTGCAGGGGTTGTGTGTTTGACTGCTAACCAAAAGGTCCGCAGTTCAAATTCACCACCCACTCCTGGAGAACCCTCTGGGGCAGTTCTACTCTGTCCTATAGGATCACTATGAGTCGGAATTGCTGGACAGCAATAGGTTTTTGTTTTTTTAACAACAGAGTTCGTGGACTTTGCAGCTGTGCCTACATGGTCTGAGTGATGTATGAAATTACACTTGGAATTAGATAGGAAGGTTTGCTGTCAGAGACTGTTTTGTCCTACTGGTTTCAAGGATTCCAGTTGCACAACTTCCATCTCAGGCGGTCAGGGTTCATCTGTGTAATCCAGGCAATTCTGGCCAGGCCTCTGGAGTCCATGTCCTAACCAAACATAGTCATCCTAAGCTGTGCCAAGAGCTGTGCCTGACTGTAAGAATTATGAAGTCCCTGTTGTCAAGAAAATTACAACATTTGGGGGAGGTAAAATATGAAACATAAAATGATAAACAATTCAACATTGATAATCAAGGATTCAATTGTAAATTCCAAATTTTAAGCTGGAAAACACCAATGCAAATGAAGGGAAGATTTCTTAAAGGACAAAAAAATGTAGAATTTGGATTGCTTTATAGGAAAAAGATAAAAGAAATTGCTCGAACAAGGGTACTGAGAAGAAAATAGGTATGCCAAGAGTGAGGAAGAATTATTTCACCAGGCCTGTCTTCCAAAAAGCCTCTGGGTGGACTCAAACTGTCAATCTTTTGGTTAGCAGCCGGTCATGCTAATTGTTTGTACCACCCAGGGACTCTGAAACATTAACAGAAGGCCTGAATTTGAGCTGAAGTATTAAGACTTGATCTAATAGGAGATCATTCTGGGTGGACTTGGGGGTGAGAGGGAGGAGGCGATGAGGCAAGTAGACTAACCTCATCAGGTTCTGAAGAAGCAAGTGTGATTAAAAAGAAATGTTAGATCTGAATGGCACTGAGAAAAAGACCTGGGTTCAGTGAGTGAATATGGGGATCAAAGAACAGCAAGAAGTCCAAGATGACTTTAGAATTATGGCAAGGGCTGCTAACAGTATATATAGATCTTAGTACCTTGGAGTTGGAAGATTCTCAGCACTCACAAGGTACAGCGTCTCGCTTGATAGATAAGAAGCAAGAAATTTTCCCAAGGTAAACCTCCTCTTCATCATATCCTCACTCCAGAAAACTTTCGTTTCCCACCCAAATAGCACTACAAGGTGAGAAGGGAAGCTCTCACTTCTATCATGGGCCCTCTGCCAGTGTTTTATGGTCGACCCATTTTTATTTCCGGTTCAGCCCTACTGATGCAAAAGTGCTCAGTGGTGCAGCATATAATGTTACTCTCGGAAATAAACCAGTTAAGTGTTTGCTAAATACATACCAAATGCTGCAGCACTCTGCTAGGCCTAAAAAAAAAAAAAGGCCTAGATCGCTTGAAAAGTATGAGAAGGACCTTTGCCTTTCAGAAGTTTATAATTTGATTGGAGAAAAAAAGGTCAGTGCATCTGAAACAATGGAGAATAAATTCCACATCCAGAGAGAACAACCTGTGTGAAATGTAAAGGCTGTTTGTAGGGAAATGTTTGTCATTTTACAATATTCACTGATCTTCAAACACTGCTGTAGGTACTGGAAGTAAAGCAGAAGACAAAGCTTCTGCTTCCGCGGAGCTTACATTCCACTTGGGAGAGACAGAAAAGAGTAAGTAAATATACAAATACCAAGTAGCTAAAGTGTCCCCGGGTAGTGCAAATGGTATATGTGCTTAGCTGCTAACTGAGAGGTTGGCTGCTGAGTCCACCCAGAGGTGCCTCAGAAGACAGGCCTGGCAATCTACTTGCAAAAAAGTCAGTCATTGAAAAGTCTATGAAGCACAGTTCTACTCTAACACACATGGGGTTGCCCCAAGTTGAAATCAACTCAACGGCAACTGTTTTTTTTTTTTTTTTGTTGTTGTTGTTGTTTGTTTGTTTTAATAAGTGCTCTGAAGACATAAACTTGAGGACGTCCAAATGAGTGTCTGGGGAGTAGGTTAGGCCTCTCTGAGGAACATTTAAACTATGAGTTGAAGGAAAGAAGCAGCCGGGTATGGGAAGATTGGGAATAAATTAGGCTAAAACCCAAAGAAGAAGTCAAGCGTAATGCGTATGAGCCTATAAAAAAGGCCAAGTGTGTCTGGATGTAAGGAGCTAGGGGGAAAGTGAAGGAGATGAAGCAGGGAGGTAAGGCCTTATAGAAAAGAAGGGATTTTAAGGCCAGGTTAAGTATGGATATTTGGAAGATTAGTCCCTCTGGCATTCTGGATTAAGGGAGGGGAAGATCGGGGCCTGGGAGACCAGATGGAAGCCTGCATGATAATCTGAGCAGGAAATGATGGGGGGTGGACAAGGTTGGTGGCAAAGTTAACAAGGAAGACAAAAATGTCAAAAAGATCAAGTATTGGGTGGTAGGAGAGGGGAGTATCAGGGCTGGTAGGAAGCATTGGCTGGGGAGAGTCCACAGGGTGAAATGCTGCAGAAAGGTCAAGGAGAATAAGCATTAGGAAAAAGCTAACGTAATTAGCAACAAAAATGTCATGTGTGGTGTGATAAGGCGTGAGGAAATGGAGGCAGTGAAGCTTGACTGTAAGAATCAGTGTAACTCAAAATATATAAAGCATAAACCTAAAAAAAACAAACCCCTTGCCGTCAAGTCAATTTTGATTCATAGCAACTGTATAGAACAGAGTTGAACTACCCACAGGACTTCCAGAGAGTGCCTGGTGGATTTGAACTGCCAACCTTCGGTTAGCAGGTAAGCTCTTAACCACTGTACCGCCGGGACTTCATATAAAGAATACATGTATTTTACTTATCTTTTAAGAACATTTACGTCATGGGGTACTATTAAAATTTTAAACCCATTTAAAAAATTTCCCAGCCAGGTCTGGTTGGTTGTCACAGTACTGAAGGGAGAACAGACATACGCCTTAGAGACATAGCTTACATGTATTTTCTGGGCCCAAAATCAGTCACATCGATGATTCCCTGCTCTCAGTGTAATCTCAGAAAGTTCACTCTTACTCCTGGGATATGGCAAGAGCCTAACAGTAGAAACAGTAAGGCAGATGTAGTTCCAAATCAGTAATGGTCCCATTACTACCACTGGTCAGGTCTAAACCCTGTGGGCTACAGGTGAAATCTTGCGTACATCACTAACCTCACTAAACTCTAGGGTATTCACAAGTAGAGAAGAGGAATTCTCAGATCTTAGGCTTATAGAAAATTAGCACTTCTCTAAAAAAAAAAGGAAACAAATACCATTCTATGAGATCCACGTGAACAGCTGCCATGACTCCAAGTGCTGCTTTTGTAAGCCCGGAAAAAGACAACTTGGTTGAGCTAGGTATTGTTTTTGTTTGGCAAACTACAAGACAATCAATGAGTACTTTTCTCCCTTGGAAACAGACTAGTCTGAAAGACAGAGTGGGTGGAGAAAGTTAAGTCTCCTCCATTTGTAGCTATGCAGCTTGCGTATCTCAAGGAACCAAGCCTGGCACAGGCTATGTCCACACGTGTGTGTGCATGCCTTCTCCCAATTGCATAAGGTAGATGGGTAGAGTGTGTTAATTTGTTAGGTGTTACTGCAAGATGGAATGCTATTAGCACTCTTTTTTATTTGGAATATACTTCGTTTGGGGGTCCATCGGGAGCAGTTAATCTCTTGGGATGGTTTGGAAAGCTTCATTAAATTCAATGAAGGAAAAATAAGTGTAAGTCGTTCTAAAAATAATCATGGAATTTACTCTGTTTAATTTGCTGGCCCAAATGCTTCTCAAGTCAGTAGTGACCAAGGATTCATAGCATTAATGAACAATTACCATATTGCTGAAATCAATACCATATTTAGCCTTAAAAGCCTACTTGTTAGTGGTGCTGAAAGAGGCCAAAAATCATCAGTAGCCGGGGAAGCATAAAATGTACTCTCTGTTGACGAAATGATCTCTTTAAATTAGGGTTTAGCTATTCCAACACTAATGTTAGGAAATTTGCTTTATCATTGTTACCTTCTGGCCTAGAAACAGAAACATTTTATACTGTGGTTCATCCTGTACCTTTTTTCAAGCCTAAACTCATGTTTTTGTTTAAAAACAAAGAAAGCTTACATAATCTCTCCTCACAGTTAGCTTTTCCAGTAATTATCTGTTGCTTGGAATCAGTGTCAGCCAACCAAGTTCAGATGGTAAAAGAATGTTTGATCTGCAGTGATGTGATTTAGAAGCCTGTGTGCATGGAAGGTACAGCTATGCACATGCAGTGAACATATTTATCTAATTTGACTGCCAGTGATTTAATTAATGTTTGTCAAGCACTTTGAACATGAAAAGAACGATCTGAAAGCTGAGAGCTATTACTCATAATCATTTTTTCTATTTGTTGAACTAAAATTAACATACAAATGTAATACTCTTATGGTATGTTTGAGAGAGGTGCTCCTATCCTAACAAGCTCAGTGGACCACACTTTAAGAAAGTTTCATTAAAACTTCAAGCCTCTGGTTTCTCAAAGTCAAGCTTCAAGCTGGTTGAGTATCATCCATCAGTAGATTTTGAAGCATAGAGGCTAAATAAACAACAGTGACAGCTTGAGGAAGTATATGCACCTGTTGATTGAGAAAATGTTAACAGGGGCAAATCTAAAATAAGAATGCATACCACAACCTGATTTTCAAGAAATTTTTGTGCATGCCTATACTTAAAATTACTCACATTATCATCTTATTTCTTATAGTCTTCTCTCTGAAGAATAACAACTAGTGAGCATAGAGCCCTTGTAACCATCAGAGAGAGGAAGAACTGAAAAACTCTATTTTAGCACTTCAAGGAGAAGCAAACATAATATTTTCCATTATTGCTTTTTCTCCAAGTGAATACAAGAGAAATTGACAAAAGAGGAAGAAAACTTGAGAAGGAAGTAAGAAGCCTGGACAGAGGCCCTGATCTGGCGTTACCTCGCAGGCAGAGATTTGGGCAGTGCTATATTCATATCTACGATGGGTTGATGAGGTATTTATCCAAATCCCCAGAATGATATGGCAGAATGGACTCCCTTATGAAATAGAAGGGGTGACTCAAAAAGACATTGACTTTCCCAAATGACTTATTTTTTAATTTTATTTTCATTTCATTTAAATTCTAGTGCCTTGAAGAGAATTTTTAAGCTACACTTCAATGCAGAAATTTTCCATGTGCACCGTGTGACACACATACCTTGGTTGAAAAAGCCTGATCTGTATGCTGAGCAAATAATCTGAGAAGCTGAACTGTATGAAGAACAGGGAATCAGGATTGGAGGAAGACTCGTTAACAACCTGCATTATGCAGATGACACCACCTTGCTTGCTGAAAGTGAAGAGGACTAGAAGCTCTTAATGATGAAGATCAAATGTTGCAGCCTTCAGTATGAATATACCTCAACATAAAGAAAACAAAAATCCTCACAATTGGACCGATAAGCAACATCATGACAAACAGAAAAGATCGAAGTTGTCAAGGATTTCATTTTACTTGCATCAACGATCAACACCCACGGAAGCAGCAGTCAAGAAATCAAAAGATGCATTGCATTGGACAAATCTGCTGTAAAAGACTTCTTTAAAGTGTTAAAAAGCAAAGATGTTGCCTTGAAGACTAAGGTGCATCTGACCCAAAAGATAGTGTTTTCAATCACCTCATATGCATGCAAAAGCTGGATGATGAATAAGGAAGACCGAAGAACTGATACCTTTGAATTGTGGTGTTGGTGAAGAATATTGAATATACCATGGACTGCCAGAAGAATGAACAAATCTATCTTGGAAGAAGTACAAGAACGCTCCTTAGAAGCAAGGATGGCAACACTACGTCTCACATACTTTGGACGTGTTTTCAGGAGGGATCAGTCCCTGGAGAATGACATCATGCTTGGTAAAGTAGAGGGTCAGTGAAAAAGAGGAAGACCATCGACAAGATGGATCAACACAGTGACTGCAACAATGGGCTCAAGCATAAAAATCATTGTGAGAATGGCGCAGGACTGGGCAGTGTTTCGTTTTGTTGTACATAGGGCAGCTATGAGTCAGAACCGACTCTACAGCACCTAACAATGACAACCCACCTCAGTGCTACTAAACCAAATTTTATTTTGTGGTCTTGGAAATCTGCCCCTTCTGCAAGCTCCCCAATGATTTTATATACAGCATTTGAGAAAGACTTCTGGAAGAGGTATTACTTACCTGGTCCAGTCATCCTTGGCGCACACATGTTATTTGCAGTAATCAGAGGTGGTAGGGACAATAGTGTTCACCAAACATTATATAATTCTTTAAGTTTTCTACTGTCTTGTGTAGTTAAGTTAGGGCCACATAACTATTACTGACCAATGGGCTTGATAAGAAATTGTGTGCTATTTTTGGTACAAAGTTCTTAAGAGCAGGTATAAGTTCTCCACACTTTTGCACCCTCCCCCGTGGCCCTGTAAGCCCATTTTCCAAATGGTGTAGTTACAACAAGGAAGCAATCTGGATCCCTGGGAGCTAGTCTGGAATACCACTGGTCCCTCAGGAGACCTTGTATGAGCAAGAAATAAAACTGTAACAAACAACTGAGAGGTCCAATGTTGTTAGTTACATTGATGTTGTGTAGCCTATCCTGATTTACATATCCATCTTTCACAGCTTTTTCACTTTGGACCCTATGGTGCACAGTTTACTAAAGGCACAAATGAATACATAAAAATCACAAATAGTACGTAGTATGGTAGTACAGGAGCCCTGGTATCGAAGTCATTAAGAGCTCAGGCTGCTAACTAAAAGGTTGATAGTTTGAACCCACCAGCAGCTCCTTGGTAACTCTATGGGGCATTTCTAACCTGTCCTATAGGGTTGCAATGAGTCGGAATCAACTCAACAGCACACAACATGGCAGTACAAAATGCATCTTAGGTAGTACAGTTCCAGTCCCTCCTCAAGTAAAGAATTAATAAATTCTTTAGCCTACTGCATCTAGGAGAAATGTCTTTGTCCTTGCCATGCCTTTATTCTTTTGTTTTTCTTCATCCTAGTCATGCATTGGAAACCCTGGCGGTGTAGTTGTTAGGAGTTCCGCTGCTAACCAAAATGGCAGCAGTTCAAATCCACCAGGTGCTCCTTGGAAACTCTTTGGGGCAGTTCTACTCTGTCCTATAGAGTCACTGTGAGTCGGAATTGACTCGACAGCAGTGGGTTTTTTCTTTTTTAGTCATGCATCATTAACAGTCCATCTTCTGGGTTCTCAGATGAATATAGTCCCCATGTTAGTCAGAAGTAGATTGGATACTTGTATTTGCTGCTTGAAGTTCACTCTTTGAGTGTACCAGCTGAATTTCTATGGCGTTAGTAAAAAAAAAAAAAAACCCAGTTGCCATTGAGTTGATTCTGACTCATGGTGACGCCATGTGTTGCAGAGTAGAACTGCTCCATAGGGTTTTCAAGGCTGTGATCTTTCAGAAGCGAATCATCAGGTCTTTCTTCCGAGGCACCTCTGGGTGGGTTTGAACCACCAACCTTTCAGTTAAGGGTTGAGTGCTTAACTGTTTTCGGCTCCCAGGAACTTTCTATGGCATTAGCCGTTTAAATTCCTAATTTGCTATTGCACAGAGGTGGGCAGTGCTGAAACAAAATAGTTTGCTACTCTTTGTGCTTTATGCATGGCCCTCATGCACCTAGGCCCAGCACCTATAGGAAAGATGAACCAGGCAGCTGTGGTGGAGGGAATAAGAGGTAGAACAACTTCCATACAGGTTGAATACAGAAGTCGCTGAGCTATATTATTTGTTGATCTATCCCTGAAGCATCCTGAGAACAAAAGGCCAGTTTCTGTTATCGAACCATTTCAAAACCACTGCTTAAAAGCTATCTACGCACATAAAGGAGGGGCAGAGGAAATCCTACTTTCACTGATTCTCGAGCACTGAGACTCATTTTTTGGTAATGATGTCCATACTTACCAGTCTTGCAGCTGCTTCAAATCTTTTTTCTAGAAAGAAGAGGGAACTAAACAAAACACAAGCTGGCTATGCTTTGCTTCTCCCGTGAGTAGAGTATAGTTAATAATATTCCTTACGTTTTAACACATCACCTTTCCCTTAATTCACTGACTAAATAGGGGGGGAATATCAAGTACTGTATTCTTTTTCCTATCGCCCTTGCAAAAATTTGCTAAACAAATCCACATCACATTCCTGTAGCTGAGTAGAAGAAACACATGAAATGGACTCATTGAAATGTTTTTTTCAGTTCTATTTAGTATTTATTTGTCCCCATTTTGAAATAGGGCCATGCTGCTTTTGTTCCTATAGAAAAGAAGTTATGATTTAAGAAAACTTTACAAAAGGGAAGCTGATCTTGATGTTATCAAACTTCCCTCTTTTCTTTTAGCAGAATGTTTGAGAAAATGCCAGTTGGTGTCGCCTATCATCAGAACATTTCGACATCTGATTGCTTCTGAAAGCTTACTCACGTAAAACTGACTGTTTGACCTTCTTCAATAGATGGCATATTCCTCTCTGAAAAATTAGCACTTACATTTGGCTCTGCACACTGAAATACTAAGGCTGGATCAAATGTTTTGGATGAAATGATAAATAACTTATTTACATGTCCCCCCAGTTTTTGGTGGGTGGGCATTGGTATAAACTCAGGCATCCATATTCTTTTGTTGTGACTGTTAACCAGAATGCCATTTTTGTCCAGACTGTCACTAAATAGTTCTGTAATTAGAAGATTCACTCCAAAATGAAAGTCTGAGGTTGATGAGGCAGAACCAGCTATGTTTTAAAGGGAAATTCTTATTAGTACAAAATATTGGAGGACAAACAAAATCAATTTTTACAGGCAGATTAACCAAATTGTTCATTATTGTGGTAAATATTGCAAAAATCAAGAGGCTGGGCTATATTAGCCATACCAAAGCAAGTGCATGAAGTACTGTCGTCTAATTTATGTACAATAATTGTTCATACTAGCATTTTCATAATTTGGGCCGTGACTCATTTTGTTCCATGTGACCTTTGTTCTACAGGATTGGCTGCTATTAGAAAGTAGAAGCGATAAAAATAAAATAGAATTGTACCAGGCTAGCTTAGTTTTTTTGTTTTCTTGTGCTTTCGGTGAAGGTTTACAGCCCGAATTAGTTTTTCATTCAAAAATTTATACGCAAATCATTTTGTGACATTGATTGCAATCCCCACAATGTGTCAGCACTCTCCTCCTTTCCACCCCAGGCTCCCCATGTCCATTCACCCAGTTTTCCTGTCTGTTCTGCCTTCTCCTTCTTTGATTTTGGGTAGGTGTTGCCCATTTGGTCTCATATGCTTGACTGAGCTAAAAAGCACTTTACTTACATGTGTTACTTGATTATAGACCTGTCTAATCTTTGGCTGAAAGGTAGATGTTGAGAGTGGCTTCAGTTCTGAATTAGCAGGGTATCTGGGGGCCATAGTCTTGAGGGTTCCTCCAGTCTCAGTCAGACCAATAAGTCTGATTTTTTTTTGTGTGTGTGTGAATTTGAATTTTGTTCTACATTTTTCTTCCACTCTGTCCGGGGCCCTCTATTGTGATCCCTGTCAGAATGTTTGGTGGTGGTAGCCAGTTACCATCTAGTTCTTCTGGGCTCGGGCTGGTGGAAGCTGTGGTTCGTGTGGTCCATTGGTCCTTTGGACTAATATTTTCCTTGTGTCTTTGGTTTTTTTCATTCGCCTTTGCTCCAGACATGATGGGACTAATAGATGTATCCTAGATGGCTACTTGAAAGCATTTAAGACCCCAGATGCTACTTACCAAAGTAGGATGTAGAACATTTTCTTTATGAACTATGTTATGCCAGTTGACCCAGATGGCCCCCAAAACTGTGGGGCCCAGCAACTTGGTCCCTCGAGGTGTTTGAATGTGTCTAGGAAGTTTCTATGACTTTGCCTTGGTCAAGTTGTGCTGACTTCCCTATATTATGCGTTGTCTTTCCCTTTACCAAAGTTAACACATCTACTATCTAGTTAGTGATTTACCCTCCCCATCCCTCCCCTGTCTCATAACCATCAAAGATTGTTTTTTCTTCAGTTAAACCATTTCTTGAGTTTTTGTAATAGTGGTCTCATAGAATATTTGTCTTTTTGTGATTGACTTATTTTACTCAGCATAACTCCCTCCAGGTTCATCCATGTCATGAGATCTTTCGTGGATTCGTCATTGTTCTTTATTGCTGCATTGTATTCCAATGTGTGCATGTACCATAATTTGTTTATCCATTCATCTGTTGATGGGAATTGAGGTTGTTTCCATCTTTCTGCTATTGCAAACAATGCTGCAATGAACATGGGTATGCATATGTCTATTTGTGGGATGGTTCTTATTTCTCTAAGATTTCTTCCTAGGAGTGGGATTGGTGAATTGTATGGTATTTCTATTACTAGCTTTTTAAGGAGGCGCCATATTGTTTTTCGGAGTGGTTGTACCATTTTACATTCCCACCAGCAATGCATAAGAGTTTCAATCTTCGCGCAACTTTTCCAACATTTGGTTAATTTCTGTTTTTTGTGTGTGTGTGTGCCAGTAATGTCAGGGTGAGATGGTATCACATTGTAGTTTTGATTTGCATTTCTCTAATGGCTAAAGGAAGTCCAGGTGGCATGGTATTAAGAGCTCAGCTGCTAACCAAAAGGTTGGCAGTTCTAATCTACCAACTGCTCCTTGGAAACCCTATGGGGCAGTTCTACTCTGTTCGATAGGACCGCTATGAGTCAATTGACTAGACAGCAACGGGTTTAGTTTTTTTTTTTTTAATGACTAATGATCTCGAGCATTTCCTCATGTGTCTGTTAGCCCCCTGAATGTCTTCGCTGATGAAATGTCTGTTCATATCCTTTGTCCTTTCGTTGTTGAGGTGTTGAAGTATTTTATAGGTTTTAGAGATTAGACCCTTGTTGGATACGTCATAGCCTGAATATTTTTTCCCAATCTGCAGGTTCTCATTTACACTTTTGATGAGGGTGTAAGTGCTAAATTTTTTGGATAGTTTAGGCTTTTTTCCAAGTGTCCCTATGAGTCAGAATCGACTCAAGGGCAAAGGCTTTGTTTTTTTGGTTTTTTTTTTTAGGGTTTTTAAAACACACTTGAACAAAAGACTACTAGTACTAAGTAATCTGATACCTTTACATCTTATAGGCAACCCTGGTGGTGTAGAGGTTAAAAGCTATGGCTACTAACCAAAAGGCTGGCAGTTCAAATCTGGCAGTCGCTCCTTGGAAGTCTGTGGAGCAGTTCTACTCTGTCCTATAGGGTCACTATGAGTTGGAATTGGCTTGATGGCAATGAGTTTTTGCTTTACATCTTTATAGTAGGTTAGAATACTTGAAAAGTAGTTTTTTTTTTTTTTTAACTAAGGACATTCAGTAAGATATGTTTTTGTGGCATATCATTTCAACATTTAAAAAGGTTGAGGAGAAAAATTAAGTTAGGTAAGCATGGTCTTTTCCCTCTTCATTTTGCATCATTAATACTTGGTTTTCCTTTGGGTCTAGATGGGCATGTTGGCAGGGGCCGGGGGAGGTATTTCAAAGAAGTAGCTTAATAAAGCAATTTACTGTCAGCAGGTCACCATTAACAAACAAATCTTTTATAAATTATGAGACTGAGTAGATTACAAGAGATGGGGTGAAAATCACTGGAAAAAAGAAAAAGCACAATTTCCTAGAGGTTTTCAAAAATGATGAAAGGGCCTAAATGTTCATGTAAGAATACACACATAAAAATTAACTTCTTAAAGTTATTTCACTAAATATTTTTAAACTTTTATTTTGAAAATTCCCAAACATACACAAAGAGAGAGAGAATTACTATAGAAGGGACCCCCATGAAGTTAGTGACTGTTTTGCTAAGCTTGTTTTAACTCTTGCCCCTTCTTTGGTGTTGTTTTTGTTGCTGGAGCTTTTTTTTTTTTTTTTTCTTTTTTTAAATCCTTGGTATCATGTCATTTGACCCCTGAATGCAATAGCATACATGAAAAAAAAAAAAAAAGAATATTTTCTTATGTAATCATAATGCAATTATCACACCTAATTATGTTTTAGAGCCCTGGTGGTGCAGTGGTTAAGAGCTCAGGCTGCTAACCAAAAGGTCAACAGTTTGAATCCACCAGCCGCTCTTTGGAAACTATATGGGGCAGTTCTACTCAGTCCTACAGGGTTGCCATGAGTCAGAATCAACTTGACGGCAATGGGTTTGGTTTTGGGTTTTAATTACTTTTTAAATGTTTATTCTCATTTCCTATAGGCCTTAAGTTAATGACTAGCATTTTCTTATTTGATTTTTATCTTTACCTCTTTCTCCTTTATAGGCATTCCTTCAATTAGCAAAAGAAAAATCTGTACTTACATGAGGTTATTTTTAGCATATCCCTGGGACCCTCCCTATGCCTTTCTCTGGTATGGTGTGTTACTCAGAATCATTGTGCAATGGTTAAGCACTCCCCCGCTAACTCAAAGGTCAGCAGTTCAAACCCACCAGTGGTTCTGTGGGAAAAAAGATTCCAGTAAAGGGTCACTATGAGTTGGAATCGACTCGATGGCAACAGGTTTTTATGAGCATGTACTGGAATATGGTAGATCCTGATCTCATCTGAGTAATATCTTACAAAAGAGGAAAACAGACACCGAGAGTTAAACAGAAGAAGGAAGACCACATGACCACAGAGGCAGATGCAAGCCCAAAAATGCCAAGCAGCCACCAGAACCTAAGAGATAAACATGGATCGATTTCTCAATCAGAGCCCCCAGAAGGTTTCAACACAGCTGATTCCCTTATTTGGAATTCTAGCCGCCAGACCTGAGACAATAAATTTCTTTTCCTTAAAGACACCCATTTGTGGTATTTTGTTACAGGGAGCCCTAGAAAACAAAGACCTTACACAATGAGGCAAAAGTGGTTCCCTAAAGCCTGACCAGGTGCTGATACCAAAAGAGAGAATTCATGCCTGGAAGCCAAATTCAACAGTGGGTCAGGAGGAGAATATAGAAACTCCTCCTTCTCACCAGTAGCTATGTGTCCTTCAGTCCTTACTGGTGGATCATCGAAGGCCAGGCTTTCTTGCCAACTCTGGCTTTCTTCTCTTTTCTATGTCTATGCTCTACTGTAAGTACTAATAGTACCACTAACTACTATGCTATGGATCGAACTGTGCCCCCTCAAAATATGTGTTGTAAATCCTAGGCTCTATACCTGTAGTTATAATCCCCTTTGGGAGTGTGGTTCATTCTTATGTTAATGAGACAGTATTAGTGTAGGATATGTCTTAAATCAATCTCTTTTGAAATATAAAAGAGATTAAACAAGCAAGCGAACAAGTAGAGATGGGGGACCAGAGATGCTGAGCCACGTGAAGATCTCCCAGGACCAGAAGCTCAAGAGACAAGGGCCTTCCTGCAGAGCTGAGGGAGAAAGAAAGTCTTCCCATAGAGTCCGCACCCTGAATTTGGACTTCTAGCCTCCTAAAGTATGAGAAAATAATTTCTGTTTGTTAAAGCCACCCATTTGTGGTATTTCTGTTGTAACAGTACTGCATAAATAAGACATACTAGCAAATTAGTACTACTAAGAGTTGAGTTATTGCTCTTACTAGGCCCCCTTTCTTCATGCCCTCTTTATCAGTTTCCACATACTTACAATATCCAAGCTGCCAGAGCTGATATGTTCTGTGCACCAGATACCATCCCATTGTCTTTCTGGGGCTAGTAAGAATGGATTTTTAAAAACCCACTCTAAGTTAAAACACTCCATTTCCTTTTTGTCTCTTATATTTGCCCATTATCACTTTTCCTTCTACTTTACTATTGTAATAAATAATATTAATTTAAAAACCTGAATCATCCCTTAGGCCCTTTCTGCCAGAACAATCTTCTTCCCTACACACATACACACACACACATACACACACACACACAAAAGTTTTGTCAGGGCCCAGTATGGCACAAAGCAGGCATACATTTAATATTGAAATTTAATAAGCTATGGCTGCCAACCAAAAGGTCAGCAGTTTGAATCCACCAGCTGCTCCTTGGAAACCCTACGAGGCAGTTCTACTCTGTTGTATAGGGTCGCTATGAGTCAGAATTGACTCGACAGCAATGGGTTTGGTTTGGTTCTATAGGAAATTTAGTACTTTACCAGCTTGCTACATAATGGAAGAGTTGAGAGTCTATTGATCTAAAGGATACGGTATTTTTTTCTTCAGGGCCAAATGTTATAACCAGTGTTTAAGTAAGAGGATAAAAGGAAGCGAAGCTATTTATGCATTATTTTGATTTCCAAGTCATCTAGTTTCTCCTATCTGATTAGCCCATTGAAAGCTCCAGATCGTCTAGAGATAAGGTATTTAGAGTACTTGGGAGAGTAGATCAGGAAAGCTTGTGGTTTGTCTTCCAAAACTTCTCATCTCTTCTTTCTTTCTGTGTTTCCTGTTTCCCAGGGAGGAAGATCCTGACGTCCCATCAGATGCTGGAGGCACATTCTGAGAAATTGTGGGGATCGAAGAAGGTCACACAGCAACAACAGCTTTTCCAGTCTCCGCTCTGAGACCCAGAGTCTCCTTGCTTGCTAGCTCCTTCCTTTCAACTTCTTCCTCCCTCTCCTTCACTCCAAAAAAAATAATTTCCCATCTTCTCTCATATTTCAAGTCCTGACTTAAATCCAGCGAAACATTAATTTTTTTGAATAAATATTTATCTTGGAAAACATTCATAATATTTTCTGTAATTGAAAAGTGGGCTTCAGAATACTACATATCATTCCATTTATTCATGTGAACATATATCTCTGCATAGGAAAGAGTGTAACATTAATTTAAAAAAATTAACAAAACTGTTTATACTGGACACAAAGCCTTGACTACCCAATGTTAAACAAAAACAAAAAGATCTGTATGGCTGGAACTTAAAGAAGAGGAAGAGGCCGTAAGATGAGGTGGAAGCAGAACACGCAAGGTTGTATAGTGCAGGTTAAGGTTTTGCATTTCACACTAAACACAGTACAGATCTATGACAGAAGTCTATTTGGAGGGAGAAGACCTCACTCGTCAGGGTACCCTGTCCCTCCCCTCCTGTCTTAGTTATCTAGTGCTGCTGTAACAGAAACACCACAAGTGGATGGCTTCAACAAAGAGAAATTTATTTTCTCACAGTCTAGTAGGCTAGAAGTCCAAATTCTGGGTGCCAACTCCAGAGGGAGGCTTTCTTTCTCTGTCAACTCTGGAGGAAGGTCCTTGCTGTCAATCTTCCCTTGGTCTAGGAGTTTCTACACAGTAACCCCAGGTCCAAAGGTCATGCTCTGCCCCCAGTGCTACTTTCTTGGTGGTATGAGTTCCCCTTGTCTCTCTGCTCGATTCTCTCTTTCATATCTCAAAAGAGATTGGCTGAAGACACAAACCAATCTTGTAGATCGAGCCCTGCCTCATTAATGTAACCACCACTAGTTCCAACTCATCAACATCATAGAGAGAATATTTACAACACACAGAAAAATCACATCAGGTGACAAAATGGTGGACAATCACAAAATACTGGGAATCATGGCCTAGCCAAATTGATAAACATATTTTTGGGGGACACAATTCAATCCATGACACCTCCACATACACACCTACCTCCCTGTGACACTTTATAGTGATCCCACCTCCAGTTCATGAGCGCCGCGGTACTCTTGGCTATTACATATACAGATTAAACGGTAGGAAGAGATTTTATTAGTCAGAAGATAACCGCCTGGGAATTAAAAGCTAAGAACATTTGCTAAGGCAAGGAGCCTAGAGAGAATGGAGGAAATGGTAACGACAGTAATCCTAAATTACCTTGGACCAATATTCTCACGTATAGCTATCACTGCCCCACACCACAAGCACATACAAAAGCTTCAATCACGTTTACCAAAAAACCAAATCCGTTGCCATTGAGTCGATTCCAACTCATAGCGACCCTATAGGACAGAGTAGAACTGCCCCCATATGGTTTCCAAGGACTGCCTGGTGGATTCCAACTGCCGACCTTTTTGGTTAGCAGCTGTAGCTCTTAACCGGTTCAATCATGTTTACTTCCACCTATTTCAGTCGTTCCGTGTTGGAGTTCTCAGCACCTCCTCAGAGAGGCCTCTTCTCCAGTTTGCTTATCTGCCATAAAGCTCAGAGCTGTCCTGGATTTTGCCCCACCTTTATCAGTGCTGGATGGGTCAACACCAAACATCTAATTGTGTGTTTCTCTCTCTTCCTCTTGAACCCATTCCTCTAGTTTTCTGGTGTGCCAGGCTGCCAGGATGGGCATGAAGCTGGGCTTGAGGGACTGGGGTATAGGAGGGGCTTACAGAAAAACAGCAGCCCTTGGTTTTGTTTACTCAGTTCTAACTCCTATCTAGCCTCCTTTTATGTGAAAACAAGGTATAACTAAAAAACAAAACAAAAGCTAGAAAAAAATTGTAGTAGGTAATTCAATTCTATTTAATTCCAGTGCAGAAGTCATCAGCGTGTTAATTTCCACAATGCCATGCTTTCCTAGTTCTCTAGCTTCCTCGTTTATACTTTCTCCTTTGCAAGCCATTTTTTTTCCTACCTGTATACCCCCATGTTCCTTATATGTAAGCTTTCTCTAGGGTTTACTCCCCATCCTCTTTTTCTCATTACTCCACACACATATATACTCTTTTAACTGATCTCAACTGGTTATCTAGGGAAATCCCTTCCAAAATTTTTTTTAGGTTCTCTTTATTAGAGCCTCAGTTCAGGATCTCATCATTTCTCTCCTGGACAATTGCAATGACCACCTCACTTCTTTCTTTCTCTCTCACGCTCTCTCTCTCTCTCTTTTTTTTTTTTTTTATTGTGTTTTAGGTGAAATTTTACAGTACAAATTAGTTTCTCATTCAAAAATTTATATACAAGTTGTTTTGTGACATTGGTTGTAATCCCTGCAATGTGTCAGCACTTTCCCCCTTTCCCTTTCCACCCCTCCTCACTTATTTCTTCCCTGACAATCCCACCTCTGCCCAGTTTCTCCTCCTTACAACTGCCAGAGAAATTTTTCCAGCATCCAAATACATTGTTTCACTCCCCTATCTTAACCATTTGAAAGACTTTGCAATACCCACAGGACAAAATCTCATATATTCAATATAGTGAATACAGGTGTCCATGGTCTAACCTCTGCCATTGACCCACCTTTCCCCACTAGCACATACATCCAACCATAAACAAAACCAAAACCAAACCAGTTGTCATCTGGTTGACTTCTACTCAGGGTGACCCCATGTGTATCAGAGTAAAACTGTGATTTGTAGGGTTTTCAATGGCTGTTTTTTTGTTTGTTGGAAGTGGATTACCAGGTCTGTCTTCCTAGGTGCCTCTGGGTGGACTCAAACGTCCAACCTTTCATTTAGCAACCAAATGTATTAACCATTTATACCACACAGGGACTCCTCCAGCCATAACAGAACTATTTAATTCCCCTAATATTCCCCAAAACCCTGGTGGCATAGTGGTTAAGTGCTACAGCTGCTAACCAAGAGGCTGGCAGTTTGAATCCACCAGGCACTCCTTGAAAACTCTATAGGGCAGTTCTACTCTGTCCTATAGGGTCGCTATCAGTCGGAATCGACTCTATGGCAGTGGGTTTGGTTTTTGGTTTTTGGAATATTCCTCACTGTCTCTGACTCTGGCCCTTTACCATGGTGTTCCTCATGTTGACCCTCCCTTGTCTACCAGGTGAATTCAAATTTACATCTCCAGATGTAACACCAGGGCTACCTCCTTTGTGAAGCCTTCCATGATTCATCAGACTACACATCTCCTTAGTTCTCCCGCAGTAACCAGTTGACACTTCTTACAGCACCTCTTACATTGCTGTTTCTCTTTGCTGATATGCCCATTTAACTCATTGGAATGAGAGCTGCTCAACAAAAAGGACTATAATCTTTTCATCTTAGTATTCCTGGTAACTAGCGTGGTACCTGAAATATTATGAGCATGTGTTACTTAATGAGTTAATGAATGAGGAAGTGAGTGGAGTGAAACTATTCTACCAATGTAAAGATTCTATTAAGCCTAAGCACACAAAACTAGAAATCTGCTATGGATTTCCTTGTTTGCAAATCACATAAATGCAACTTAAATTAGCTTAGGATCAAAGGGGATTTATTGGAAAGACACAGGAATATCTCAGGTAATTGAAAAAGAGGTAGTCAACAGAGTGGTGAGAAACAGTTCAGCCTGAATACCTAAAACGGGTTGGTTTGCCACCAGCATTCCTGCGTGTCCTCTCTGGCCATCTCTCTGCTGTGACTCTATTCTTTCTCACAATCTTTTTCCACAGTTTAATCATTCATCACTAGCTGCACACTGCAATCATTGGAAAATTTAAAAAAAAGTATTGTCATCTGGGCCTCACCGCTGACCAACAACCAAAACCAAACCAGTTGTAGTCGAGACTACTACTACTACTCATGGTGATCCCATGTATGTCAGAGTAGAACTGCTCCATAGGGTTTTCAAAAGCTGAGCTTTTGGAAGTAGATTGCCAGACCTTTCCTCCAAGGTGCCTCTGGGTGGACTCGAATCTCCAACTTTTCAGTTAGTAGCTCAGCATGTTATCTGCACCACCCAGGATTCCATTTCTGATCAAGTCAATTAGAATATCTAGGGGTTGGTGATTGGGCATTTGTTAATAGTTCTTGAGGTAATTCTAATGTGCAGCCAAGTTGAGAACCACTGTTCCATGTGGTGGGAAACAAAGCAACCAGTAGCTCCTGGTTATAGCTCTCATTCCTATAGCTTCCCTCTCAAGGCAAAAAGCAGACTCTGTCAGTGGAGGAATTTTTTTTTTTTTTCTTTTTAGTTGCGTTTTAGGTGGAAGTTTACAGTGCAAATTAGTTCCTCATTCAAAAATTTGCACACAAATTTTTTTGTGACATTGGTTCAAATCCCCTAGCAATGTGTCAGCATTCTCCCCCTTTCCCTTTCCACCCTGGGCTCTCTGTGACCATTGCCCAGTTTTCTTGTCCCTTCCTGACTTCTTGTCTTTGGTTTTGAGCAGATATTGCCCATTTGGTCCTGTACACTTGATTGAATTAAGGAGCACATTCCTCACGTGTGTTATTGTTTGTTTTATAGGCCTGTCCAATCTTTGGCTAAAAGATGGACTTCAGGATTGGCTTTGGTTCTAAGTTAGCAGGGTGTCCAGGGAGCCATAGTCTCAGAGGTTCCTCCAGTCTCTGTCAGACCAGTAAGTCTGGTCTTTTTCTGTGAATTTGAACTACAATTTTCTTCCACTCTGTCTGGGACCATCTATTGTGATCCCTGTCATAGTGGTAGCTGGGCACCATCTAGTACTTCTGGGCTCAGGCTCGTGGAGGCTGTGGCTCATGTGGTCCATTAGTCCTTTGAACTAATATTGTCCTTAGGTCTTTGGTTTTCTTCATTTTCCTTTGCTCTGAATGTGATGGGACCAATAGATGTATCTTAGATGGACGTTCATAAGATTTTAAGACTTCAGACGCTACTCACAAGAAGGAATTTTTTTGACCTGAGTTGGGTCAGGTGCTTATCCCCAGATGGATCAAAAATAGTCCAGATATGTGGGGTCACATTAAATGAGGCAGCTCATGCTGACCAGTCAATTGGTTAGAGGGTGTGTGTTTGAAGCAGTAGTCATTTCAAACAATGGACATGATGTTTCTGGAAAAGGGATGTTGAATCAATAAAACAGTAGACAACACATGTGTAATAAAGTCATATTTACAACAAAATTTAAAGTTCATTAGGCAATAAATGTCTGCTTGTTGGGGGAATGAATGATGCCAACATGTATCGAATGATATGGTTAATCAATATTGTATACCTTAAGATTTAGATATAAATGATAACCATTTCACATAAATGAAGTAGTTAACATTACACAACCCTACTAAGTTTTGTTGTTTTTGTTTTTAGTTCTCTAGCATAAAGTTTTATTTATTTGTTTTTTCCTGTTGGTATAGTTTAATCCTCTTGATACACAGAAATATCACACAGGCTTAATTTTGCCGTATGAGCCAAGGTGTCAAGTCCCAGGTCAAGAAAAACAAAGGATGGGGTGTGGGTACAGGGAGAATGGATCTGAGTCCTGGCATTTGGGTATCTTGGTGGAGTTAAGACAAGGGAGAAGATGTTTTCACTTGTGTCCAGGCAGTGAAAAGAAGAATAAGGACAAGCCAGAGGGAAGGAATTTGCCAGCAGACAGATCTATACTTGGGCAGAGAAGGTGCCACATTCCAAAACCAATATTAGAAAAAGCCTGGGGTGTCTAGACACTCCTGTCTACTCCTAAAATCCTCCCTGGGGAGTGGGGAACTGAGAAAAGATGTCTAGAAGAGAGAAAACAGAGTACACTACCTGACCAACTACTTCAATCTTTCATTTTACATTTAAAAATTTAAATATAAATACTATGGGAACTGTTAATAGTGGTTGCCATGGGAAATAGAAGTGGGGGATCTTTCACTTTTTGTTTTATTTATCTCTGTATTTTTATCGTTTTATAATGTTCAAGGTATTATATCTTTTATACGAATAAAACAAATCATACAAAAGCTTTTTTTAAAAAAAATGACAGGAATGGCAGAGCATAAAGTTCTTACATATCTTAGAAGTTAGAGAAATAATCCCATGTTTTTTAATATCTGATATTGTTAGATTGATGAAATAAAGTACATTGAATCCATCCTATTAGAGAGATCCCTGGATGGTGCAAACGGTGTGTGCTTTACTACTAACCTAAAGGTTGGCTGTTTGAACCTACTCAGCAGCACTACAGAAGAAAGGCCTAGTGATCTACCTCCATTAAGATTACAGCCAAAAAACCCTAAGGAGGACAGTTCTACTCTGTATCACATGGGGTCACCATGAGTCAGAATCGACTCTCTAGCAATGGGTCTGGTTTTTGGTTGGTCTTAGCAGGAGAACAAAACGAACACCGTCTGGAAGAGGGATAGCAATAAGAATTCCTATTGGAGGCACTTGATTTTCTGTGGGAAGAGAGGAACCCTGGTAGCGCAGTAGTTAAGCGCTTGGCTGCTAACTAAAATGTTAGTGATTCTAACCCACCAGCCGCTCTGAGGGAGAAAGATGTGGCAGTATGCTTTCATAAAGATTACAGCTTTGGCAACCCTATGGGGCAGTTCTATTCTGTCCTATAGGGTTGCTAGGAATCCGAATCGACTCAAAGGCAGTGGATTTGGGTTTTGGTGGGAAGAGAACCCAAGAGATTAGGAGGAAAGGGCATGTGAAGTAGGAGAAGAAGGCATTAGAGAGAGAAGTCCGGAGGTAGAAGTCGAGCTTCCATGTCTTTGTTTTCCCTAAAGCCAGTGGAGTGGCCCTAGTTACTTTCAGCCTAGCTCCAAATAATAAAAGCTGTTTAGGCATTTCATGTAGGTTATAGGGAACCCTCAATTTCAGTCCCTGGTGTTTGAGATCTCTGGGGATAAAAACAGAACTTTTTCAGTGAAAGGCTGGCACATTAGAAATTCATTCCTGCCCCTTTTTCCTATGATTCTCTCTTGGACCTAAGGCGCAGGGTAAGACAGACTGTTATTATTTGGGGTATAATGCAGAAGATCTATTGTGGGAATTTAAATTCTACTTTCTATTTTTAAAATGATTATAAAAACACATTCAGGTACAGCAGGTCTCGTGCTTCTTTTACAAGGCTTTAAGCAAGCAAGCAAACAAACGACTGAGCTGTTATTTCACCCAAGTCCCCAAGGTCCAGTTGTTTTTGTTGTTAGGTGCCATCTAGTTGGTTCTGACTTACAGCGACCCCATGTACAACTGAACGGAACGTTACCCGGTCCTTTCGCATGCTCACAATCGTTGCTATGTTTGAGCCCATTATTGGAGGCACTGGGTCAACCCGTCTCGTCCAGGGTCTTCCTCTTTTTCACTTTACTCTCTACTTTACCAAGAACGAAGTCCTTCTCCAGGGTCTTCCTCTTTTGCACTGACCCTCTACTTTACCAAGCACGAAGTCCTTCTCCAGGGACTGGTCCCTCTTGAGCTCCTCAGCTTCAGTGGAAGTTATGACTCATAGCTGAGAGCAGAATTTGGACCTTTGAATTTCTGTAACAAGGCTTTCAGAAAAAAAAAAAAAAAAAGAAAAAACAAGCATAAGGAGAGAAAAGTCTTGAATAAAAAATCTTGAATTTGATTCAAGGCTAAGTTCCTGGGGTCTATAATTTCTCACATTTGCTCAGCCACCCAGCTCCTGACAGTGCTCTTGCCCATTTCCACTGAAGTGGAAGCCATAATGTCCCACATCTGAGGAAGCAGATGATTTAGCAATCACCTTCCCACAGATATTGTTAAGATACTTGTCTCCTTCTTTATGAGTAACGTTTTTTTTCCAACTGTTCTTCTTTTTGTCATAGTGCCAGTTCCACTTCCGGTATTGTTCTGCTTAGGTTGCTGGAAGGCAAATGAGAAGCAAGGGTAATACAGTCCTGGGAGAGGAAGGAGGGTCAGAGGGCAAGCAAAGCCTGGGGAGCCTGGCTTGGGGATGTGAGGGGCTTAGAAAGCCTGGAGGAAAATGGTGGAGCAGAAGATAAAACCAGGCTATTCAGGATAAAGGATTAGAGAGGTAAGCAGTCCAAGCGAGAAACACGAACACAGAAAAACAAGAATGAAAGGCTATATAAAGGACCAGAGTAGAATACCAAAATAGAAAATATTCTCATTTTATTTTAGAAAATGGTGTTATATGATCTGTTTTTCTTCCCAACTTTCTCTTGAGCACTTTTTATTGTCTTTTACTTGGCAATGCTACAAATGTCAAATATAGACACCAGCTTCACTGTTTATCTAGAACAAAATATTTTATTGACCATGTTTGTTCTAATAATATAATCAAGGGGGATTAAGTAGAAGGAGGAATGTTTAAAAATGAATTTTCATTTAGTTTATAGTATTTTAGGCCAATTATAACTAAATCCATAGTTTCATAATAATTACGAAAAAACAGGGTTAATTTATTAAGTTTTCAAGATCTGGGCATTCGGATTTAACAAAAACAATCTTCCTCAAAATAATAACAACTTTGAAGTACAGTTTATTCATTCATTCATCTTCTTTCTAAGTATTGCAAATATAAAGTACAAAAAGACATCAAATGGTTTATAGTTTACTGGGGGGAGAAAAACCAACGAGTCTGTCAAATGTTAAATGGCAGATGCTAAAAAAAAGGTATATTCATTGCAAATGCTAAGACAAAGATATATCCAAGACCTGTGTGATCTTAGACTGAGAGAGGGCTTGAAATGAGAATGAGGGCTTGGGATGACCTCCTGCAGATGATGCGTGCAATAGGTCTATGGGAATGAAGGAAGATGGTGTTACAAAGACAGAAATAAAGACAGGGAAAAGTAGGAGAAAGAGAGAATGGGTATTCCAAGAAGGAGAAATTGAATGTGTAAACAGAAGGGAGCTGAAATGCAAGAGATAGTGGGAAAAGAAGCTGAGAGATCAACAGAACAAGATGAAGAAAGGCTTTTTATATCAAGCAAAAGTACTTACATTCGATCTTGAACAGTATAGGAAATTATTGAAAATTTTTAGACATCTGATTTACCTGAGCATATTTATGTTTTGGAAAGTTCACCCTATATGCAAAGAATAAGAAGCATCTAGAGTGGAGGCTGGGAGTTCAGATAGGAGGCTGTTGCAATAATCCCGGAAGACAGTGGTCTGCCTAGACAGTGACTTTTGGGATAAGAAGACATAAACGGATTTGAGTATATTTAAGAGTTGGAACTCAGTGGACACGGTGATTGGTGGAATATAAGGGATGAAGAAGAGAGGAAAGTAAAAAAAAAAAAAAATGACTCCACGTTTTTAGGCCTGAACGTCTGTGTACGTGGTGATACATTCACTAAAATACGGAACCCAGGAGAAGGAGTAAGTTTTAGGGGAAGCTGTTCACCCTAAACCCAATGACTTGGAGATTGAGATTAACAGAGCTAGAGGATGGATTCCTGGAAGACAAGATGTAAGAAGTGAGTAGAGAAAGGAAGAGCTCCTGAAAAGCACCCCGGGAATGGTTGTAAAATTGAGAGCAGTGGACTATTCTTTCAAGAGTTTTTACCTGTGAAAGAGATGCGATGCAGGCAAGGCACTTATCTTCGTCATCATCATCATCATCATCATCATCATCGTCATCGCTATTATTAAGACTACCACTATGGTGATGGAGTCCCTGGGTGGTGAAAACAGTTAACATGCTCAGTTGCAAACTAAAAAGTTGGTGGTTCATGTCCTCCTGGAGGTGACATGGAAGAAAGGTCTGGTGATCTACTGAAAATTCAGCCGTTGAAAACCCTACGAACCACTGTTCTACTCTGACACAGATCAGTTCACCGTGAGTCTGAGTCAACTCAACAGCAAGTGGTTGTTTTACTACGCTGATGGAAGAGACTTAAGCTTGTTTATGGGGAAAGAGCAAGTAGAATGGGAGGCACGGGAGGCTGAGATGATGGAATGGATGATGGCTAGAACAAGTTCCTGGGTATAAAGGAAAGGGTAATATTTATTTTACCACCATCCTGCACAGCTCTGGGGGCACAATTCACGTTGCATCCCCTGTGAACTTAATTCACTGGAGTACAACTGTAGGAAGTGTCCTGTGCGTAGAACACAATGCGAATGGTGCCTACAGAGTTGTGATGGCTGCCAATCCTAGAAATGCAAAGCAAGCCTAGAGGGATTAACCCTTTGGCAGCCATGCCCCATCTGAGTAACCGTGTTAACTGTGTCTAACCCACTGATGCTGTCTGTACAAGGTTAAATATAGGTATCCACAACTCCCTGTGAACAACTGCAACTAACAGAGAAGTAAAGCTAAGTATTCTGTTTTACCCATCCCATCCTCTTCTAATACCGTTCAACAAATATTTATCAAGCACGTCTTATGCCTAGCGCAGTGCTATGTTAGACTTTGAGGTATGCAAAGAGATGCCAATCTATAGCCTCAAAATGATTACAATCTGGTCTGAGAGACTAGACGTACCTATTCACACGAAACTGTTAGGAGATAGTACAAAACAGTACGTGAGTAAAACAAATACACTAAAGGTTAAAGGGGTTTCATAAAAAGGAGAGAAAAGGAAATTTAAGATCATCTTGTTTAGTGGTTTTCGAACTGCGCTTCCTGGAACCCTGGGGCTTCATGGCAATGCTTCAGGACTTGCACAAAGAACAATGTATTCCCTGCCAAACACTGAAGATTTAAATTGCTCCAGGAGGTTCACCACAGCAATGTTTGTAATAAGAACAAATCAGAAACAACTTAAGTGTCTTTCGATAGGGGTCTGTCTAAATAAGTTACGGTGGCTTCATACAATGGAATACTAAATTGCTGTTTTTAAAGAAAAAACAAATCTGTGTTGTTAGAGAAAGATCTTCAAGATCTATGTATAATTAATGAAAAATGCAAGTTGCAGAAGAATGGGCATAGTGTAATCTCATTTATGTAAAAAAAGGAGATATAGTTGTATGCATATGCATGTGTGTGTGTGTAGCTTGTATATGCATAAAATATTATTTCTGGAAAGACACATATTGAGGATTCTAATAAGTGTTTTAAAATGTGGGTTATAGGTATTATTAATTGTATTAGAAATTAAAGCAAAGTCTTAAAAATATGTATTTGTTTAAAAATCAGAGTAAAGTGATTACATGGTAGCATAAATGTTTTTTGAAAAACAATTACATATCTGTGATGTAGAATAGATAATAATGTACTGAGTTTTAACTTACTTTTGAGGAAGGAGATGGAAGGGGAAAATAAGCTATCTGTGATGATGAATAGGTTATCTTAACAGTGGTCAAGAATGCCTATCCAAGCTACGTGGTTCAGTTTAGACATACACACTTTGTGGCTTAGAGTTTTGAGGCCATCATTCTGATCCCAGCCTCCCTCTGCCCCTGTTTTCTCTGTCCTTGGAATTGCCTGTTCAAGGATGTTTCTCAGTGATGAAGGTTGTATGTTGTGCAATGCGGAGAGTACTGCCGGGAAACTCTGATACTTGGGTTTTCCAGCCAAAGACCTTGGACATTGAGATAGAGAGGACATGGCCTCAGTGTCACATAGGAAGAGGAGAGGGGTTTAATTTCTTAGACCTCCACTTTCATTAGAAGCAGGTCAACAACCAAGCCCAAACATCATATTGCCAGCTTTGCTCCTTGTTGCTTAATCTTACCTGCTCTGTTAAACTGTGAGCTTCCTGAGTCAAGACACATTTTCTCTAATTCTGCTTTTCCCCTTCCTCTCCACCATAATTTCTAACCCAATACTGAGTACTTAGCAAATCTAAAATACCCAAAGTTAAAGCTATCATCTCCCATCTTTTTTATTTCCCCAGGTATATGTACAGGATTATCATTTTCCCAGCTACCAGGAATAGAAAATTTGGTCACTTTCGATTTTTTCTCCATTATCTGCCAATTCTGGTTTAACAAACAAGGTCAACTCAGCAAGGTAGAAACATGCAATAATTGTGCTGTTCCTCTAGTGTTCTGTTGAATTTCCCTTCTTTGTCCCTTGAAACACCCCTGGCAGATTTTGTGGGGTTTTTTTTTTTTTTTTTTTTGGTCTACTTTCTGTAGCTCAGATTAAGATTCATTTACAGTTAGCTAGAAGTCCAAAACAACAACAAAATCAAACCCATTGCCATCGAGTCAATTCCAACTCCTAGTGACCCTATAGGACAGGGTAGAACTGCCCACAGGGTTTCCAAGGAGTGGCTGGTGGATTTGAACTGACAAACTTTGGGTTAGTAACCATAGCTCTTAACAACTGTACCACCAGGGCTCCAGTCCAGGTAAAAACTTAACCTTTACTTTTGTTTCCAAGTTGAGACAGGTCCCCTATCAGGCTTGCCCCAGAACTGCAGGGACCTGCACTGGGAGGCCGGCAACCCCGGGTCAGGAAGCACTAGCTGTGCCTGCGCAGTAGAAGTTTAAGATTTCAGTGAACGAGAGATTGTTGTTTGTCTCTTCTCCTTTCCATGTGAGAACACTTATTGCGGTTATTCATACTGGGTGTGTGGGGGGCAACTAATTTGTCATTTAATTTACAGGTCCTTGGGGGCACATTTTTCACCTGTGGCAAGTCTCTGATGTTTCACCTCCTCCTCAGCCTTTCCTTATTAAAGGTTGCATGGATATGAAGCTAGTTGGACATCGCTTCTACTCCTGACTCTACCATTTTTTAATCTGTGGTTAGTGGTTAGGCTTTGGCTGCTAACTGATAGGTTGGTGCTTTAAACTCACCAGCTGCTCTGTTGGAGAAAGATGTGGCTATTTTTTTCCGTAAAGATTTCAACCTTTGAATCTCTATGTAGCCATTCTACTCTTCCCTATAGGGTTGCTATGAGTTGGAATCTACTTCGTGGCAATGGGTTTGGGTATTTTTTTTTTTTAGTAGCGGGGGGGCTGGATCAAAATAAGCAACATCCAGACTTTACGTAAAAAAGAGAAAACCAAACCAGTTGCCGTTGGGTCCTTTCCAACTCATGGTAACTTCATGTGTGTCTGACTTGAACTGTGCTTCACAGGGTTGTCAATGGCTAAGTTTTCAAACGTAGATTGCCAGGACTTGCTTTTGAGATGCCTCTTGGTGGGTTTGAGCAACTAAGCTTTTGGTTAGTACTTGAGCACTTAACCATTTGCACCATCAAGACTTGATACAGAAACTATCATAAGATCTTGAGCTTTGAACCTAATTCCATGAATAAATGGGAATTTTGGATTGTCTCCTTAGGAAAAAAGGTAAACAAACTTGTGTTGCAGAAAGGGGGACTAGAGTCACAGATTGCGTTCTTGTTCAGAATATTTGCTATTCCTCCCTAAGGGGGATTACACATTCCTGCCTCGTTGACATGAGGCTTGGCCATGTGACTTACTTTGGCCAACAAAATAAGAACAAATTTGGTATGTGTTGTTTCTCAGAGAAGCTTCAAGAGGCTTTCCCTCCCATCACGATTTGTTGTTGTTGTTAGATGCTGTTGAGTTGGTTCTGACTCATAGCATCCCTATGTCCCACAGAATGAAACACTGCCCAGTCCTTCACCATGATCACCATCATTGTTACACTTGAGCCTATTGCTGCAGTCTTTGTGTCAATCCATCTCATTGAGGGTCTTCCTCTTTTCTGCTGACCCTGTACTTTACCAAGCATGATGTCCTTCTCCAGGGACTGATCCCTTCTGGCAACATGTCCAAAGTATGTAAGACACAGCCTCGCCATCCTTGCTTCTAAGAAACGTTCTGGTTGTACTTCTTCCAAGACAGATTTGTTCGTTCTTTTGGCAGTCCATGGTGTATTCAATATTCTTCACCAACCCCACAATTCAAAGGTGTCAATTCTTTTTCAGTCTTCCTTATTCATTGTCCAATTTTCACATGCATATCATGTGATTGAAAATACAATGGCTTGGGTCAGGCACATCTTAGTCTTCAAGGTGACATTTTTGCTTTTCAACACTTTAAAGAGGTCCTTTGCAGCAAATTTTCCCAAAGCAATCCGTCTTTTGATTTCTTGACTGCTGCTTCCATGAGTGTTGATTGTGGATCCAAGTAAAATGAAATCCTTGACAACTTCAATCTTTTCTCCATTTATCATGATGTTGCTCACTGGCCCAGTTGTGAGGATTTTCGTTTTCCTTATGTTGAGGTGCAATCCACACTGAAGACTGTGGTCTTTGATCTTCACCAGTAAGTGCTTCAAGTCCTCTTCACTTTCAGCAAGTAAGGTTGTGTCATCTGCATAATGCAGGCTGTTAATGAGTCTTCCTCGAATCCTGATGCCCTGTTCTTCATACAGTCCAGCTTCTCAGACTATTTGCTGAGCATACAGATTGAATAGATATGGTGAAAGGATACAAGCCTGACACACACCTTTAAACCACCCAGTATCCTGTCGTTCTGTCTGAACAACTGCCTCTGGATCTACGTACAGTTTCCTCATGAGCACAATTAAATGTTCTGAGATTCCCATTCTTTGCAATGTTATCCATAATTTGTTATGATCCACGTAGTCAAATGCCTTTGCACAGTCAATAAAACACAGGTAAACATCCTTCTGGTACTCTCTGCTTTCAGCCAGGATCCATCTGACATCAGCAATGATACCCTGGTTCTACATTCTCTTCTGAATTCATCCTGAATTTCTGGCGGTTTCCTGTCAATATACTCCTACAGCTGCTTTTGAATGATCTTCAGCAAAATTTTGCTTACATGTGATATTAATGATATTGTTTGATAATTTTTGCATTTGGTTGGATCACCTTTCTTGGGAACAGGCATAAATATGGATCTCTTTCAGTTGGTTGGCCAGGTAGCTGTCTTCCAAATTTCTTAGCATAGATGAGTGAGCACTTCCAGTGCTTCATCTGTTTGTTGAAACATCTCAGTTGATATTCCCTCAATTCCTGGAGCCTTGTTTTTTGCCAGCGCCTTTAGTGCAGCTTGGACTTCTTCCTTCAGTACCTTCAGTTGCTGTTCATATGCTTCCTCTTGAGATGGTTGAACATCCACCAACTCTTTTTGGTGTAATGACTCTGTGTATTCCTTCTTGTCTTCTTTTGATGCTTCCTGCATTGTTTAATATTTTACCCATAAAATCCTTCACTATTGTAACTTGAGGCTTGAATCTTCAGTTCTTTCAGTTTGATAAATGCCAAGCGTGTTCTTCCCTTTCGGTTTTCTATCTCCAGTTCCTTGTACATGTCATTATGATACTTTGTCTTCTTGAGCCGCCCTTTGAAATCTTCTGTTCAGTTCTTTTACTTCATCATTTCTTCCTTTTGTTTTAGCTGCTCGACGTTCAAGAGCAAGTTTCAGAGTCTCCTCTGACATCCATTTTGGTCTTTTCTTTCTTTCCTGTCTTAATAATGACCTCTTGCTTTCTTCATGTATGATGTCCTTGATGTCATTCCACAACTCGTCTGGTCTTCGGTCATTAGTGTTCAATGCATTGTATCTATTCTTGAGATGGCCTCTAAATTCAGGTGGGATGTACTAAAGGTCGTACTTTGGCTCTCGTGAGCTTGTTCTAATTTTCTTCAGTTTCAGCTTGAACTTGCATATGAGCAATTGATTGTTTCACAGTCAGCCCCTGGCCTTGCTCTGACTGATGATATTGAGCTTTTCCATCATTTCTTCCATAGATGTAGCCAATTTGGTTCATGTGCCTTTACTTTTATGTTGATTAAAAAAAGGTATTTGCAATGAAGAAGTCGTTGATCTTGCAAAATTCTATCATTTGATCTCCTGCATTATTTCAATCATCAAGGTCATATTTTCCAACTACTGATCCTTCTTTGTTTCCAACTTTCACATTCTAATCACCAATAATTATCAATGCATCCTGACTGCATGTTCAATCTATTTCAGACTGTAGAAGCTGGTAAAAATCTTCAATTTCTTCATCTTTGACCTTAGCGGTTGGTGCATAAATTTGAATAATAGTAGTATTAACTGCTCTTCCTTATAGGCGTATGAGTATCATCCTATCACTGACAGCATTGTACTTCAGGATAGATCTTGAAATGTTCTTTTTGAAAATGAATGCAAAGCCATTCCTCTTCAAATTGTCCTTCCCGGCATGGTAGGCCACATGATTGTTTGATTCAAAATGGCCGATACCCATCCATTTCAGCTCACTAATGTCTAGGATATCGATGTTTATGCATTCCATTTCATTTTTAATAATTTCCAATTTTCCTAGTTTCATACTTGGTACATTACCATGATCTGCAATGTCCAAGATAAGGGTAGTTCTTTTGCCTCAGAGTGAAGAGAATACAAAACAGAGCCTCAACATATCCACATGTAACATTAGCCGACAAGTAGTATAAGCAAAGAATAAACTTGGTTGCCATAAACCACTGAAGTTTGTTACCACAACATAACCTAGGCTAAATTTGCTATTAATCCATAAATGGCTTCGCATGCCTTGTATTTCCTCTCCTCCTCAGCCTTTGCTTATTAAAGGATGCATGGATTTGAGGGTAGTTAGTCAGTGCTTCTAATCCTGACTCTACCGTTTTTTGTGTGTGACCTTGAGCAAGTTATTTGACCTCTTCTCTCATCAGTTCATCTTAAAATGAAGCAAGTGATACTAGAATATCATTATGATTAGATAATTTAATATCTCAGCAGTGTCTGGCAAACTATAAGCACTTAATAAAAGTTAGTCTTCTACCCAACTTCATTCCTTACCAGAGAGGTAGATAGGGTTAGTCATTTACTTGAATTTTTTGTTTTTGTTGCCCTAGGAATTTCCCAGTAATACCTCTAGCTCTTACTTCTTACTTCAAAGATCTAAGAAATCTGAACAATATCCCTAAATACACACACACACACACACACACACACACACACACACACACACAAGGAACATTCTAACTCTAGCTGGACGCGTATGCTATTTTCTTTCTCTACCTCTGAAGTCCCTATGTATTTTACTTGTAATTTTGTAATATGTTAAATTTTGTATTCATGCCTCATCCTGGGCCTCATAAACTACCCTGTAAGTTTGCTGAGAGCAAGGACTATATTTTACTTATCTTTATAGCTGTTCAGAGCCTAGCATAACAGGAGGTTTATATCTGAATCATCCAGAGATGGACCTGCTTGGAAGAAGCCTGAGCAGTTCCCCACACAAACTATGGTATATGCCTGCAGTGAAACATACAGAGTGAAAGATTTTATTTAAAATATTTTCTTATAGTTAGAAAATGTGGGTTTGAAAATTTGGAAACGTAGAAGCCAAAGGCCTTGTTTTTATTTAAAAAAAAAAGAAGTAAAAAAATTTGAATTTTATATCGTTTTTGTTTTTAGCAAAGCTCAAATTCTTAGCTTACTTCTATTTGTTTGTTTTCTCTGGGAACCAAGTAGCTCTACTACACCCAAGCATGTATCATTTCATGACAATGACTCAGAAAGCAGTGCAGATGTCATGGCTTACCTAGTCCCTAAAAAATGCCTACCATGCAGGAAATGAAATAAGGTTCCTGGACTCAGCAGAAATGGGGTGAGGATAGAGGCTGCTTTGAATTTGTGGGCTTTCCCGGACTACTCTGGAAACATCTCATGCAAATCCAAATAGTATCTGGGTCACAGATAGCTTTTGACCAGTAATTTCTGAATATACTTTTAGTCTTCGAGTACATGTAGAGGTAGTCAGCCTGTTTGGAAAAGTAAAACAATTTGAATAATTTAGATTGTTTGATATCCTTCCACCAGTGAGGCTCTTTCTGTTTCATAATAGTCCGTCATTCTAGGAACCTTTTCCAAGGCCCAAAATTTTATTACGCTGAACAATAAATAAAATCCAGTCATCTACTGCTTCCACTAACAACTTAAATATGTATGATCCGTTGTTTCTAAATGCATCTTTATTTTTGCTTACATGTTAAAAAAAAAAAAAAAAAGTCCAGTTTTTTAACCAGGAAACAGCTTGCTAGGAACATGAATTATATCATTGTATTTGACAAAACATTCAGTCTGTAACTGTTACTACCCCAGAAGCCTGTCAGATGCTATTAAGAAACTTTCTCTTTTCTTTGCATATAATAAACCAAAAGTACCTAGAATTCTGGGGGACATAGACTGTCAGGAAATGTTGAGTGCGCCATTGCTGGGGGAAAGCAGAGACTTTTACAAAATGACTTCTGTATGCAAATGGAGAAGGATTTAAGAATATGCAAACAGGAAGAGATTTTAAATTGAGGAAAGATTTAAGAAGAATAGAGAAATCAAGAAGTAAAGTAAATGATTTCATACTCAGCTTGAGATCTTGGCTTTGTACACTATTCTGAAAATGGGGGTGTTAAACCTCTGCCATGATAGAGAAGTTTTTTTGGGGGGGAAATCCCAAAGATGACCGCATTCTAAAAATGCACAGCCTAGAGGGGAGTTTCCAGTGGACTTGGACTTTGGCCAGGCCCAGGGTCATTCATTCAATGTGCCCCCTCCCCCTCTAGTACTTAAGTGCTTGCCCCAGTGTATCATCAGCACTTATGCTTAGAGAACAGGACTTGGTACTAAAAATCTTCAGGGGGATAAATGAACTAAGAACTGAGCTGGAGTCACATTCGAGCACCTCAACTAACGAACTGCTGAAGGTGATCAGCTTTGGCTCTATTTGAGTCTAAATGTTCTGGCTTACTCAGTTTTGACTTCTGTAAAAACCTGCATCAGCAAATGACAACTAGATTAGAGTTTTATCACACAGTACAGTTTATCTCTTTTCCTAATTTGTGATAACGGCAAAAAAGTCATCTTTAGGTATCCGTTATATAAGCAGTAGACATACAGAAAGTTAAAAGAAAACCATCAGGGCATTCTGACATCTCAGTTCCCATAATCACACTCCAAATAGTGTGAAATATTTTTTCCAGCAACAAGAAAAAGACAATGGAACAAGAACGGAGTTTGGAGTCTCCCAAACTTGAGTGTAAACATTGTCTTTGACCTTAGGCAAGTCATTTAATCTTTCTGTGTCTCCACTTCCTCATCTTCAAAATAAAAATGGCTAATAATACTTTTTTCTCTTGCAGTTATTTTAAGACTGAAATAATCTATATTTGAGAACCAAAGTATGCCTCCTGAAGACGTGGAATATGCCATAGTCCTCTTTGTATTCCTAGTGGTTGGTAAACAATAGACATTTAATATGTGCTTTATTAAACGAATGAAAGAATAATGAAGCATTAGCAAGTATAGATGTGGCTCAATAAATGTAGGTGCTCAGTGTTACTTTCCTCTTGGTGAGGTAGCAGTGAGGTTACCCTCAAAGTTCAGTATGAGGTATTAACAGCTTCCTCCTTCCATCCACGACTTGGATTTTGGCCTAGATGAGGATAATGGGGCAGACATTGCCAAATGTAGGAAATATCGTTTACCTACTTTCAAAAAAGCAAAATGGAGAGGACTGGTAGGGAAGGATAAACCTCATCATGACAAAATCTTTTGCATTGTCCAAGTGTTATTTTTCTTCTCTGAATTCTGCAGTTTAGCTGTCAGGATACGATGGAATTCTTTTGGTAATTATTTACTTTTTTGACAAATGTTTGATCTTTTGGAGAATTTGTTCAAGGTAAACATGCTACAAACATTCTTTTGAATTAGACTGTTATTTATTGCATTTTTTCATGTGAAAATTCCTAGCAGAATTACTAAATCAAAGTCACATATATGACATTCAATATTCTAGCAATTTATGAGTTATGTAATTTAAGCAAATGTTTAAATGACCATTTCCATATATATGATCATTGCATTAATCATATTACACATAGGCTTAATTTTTTTTGTTTTTGTATTGTAAAAGATACCCTTATTATAACTTAAGACGTATTTTTTTTTTTCCTGGCCAACAGAAACACTGACATAAAGATAATATTTCTTATGTATGTAAGAACTACCTGGAATATCTTTTTATAAATTATCAATAGAGTGAATATTAAATGTATCATATAAGTGACATCTGGGGAAATGAACGCATGAAGTGAATTTCAGGAAAGAAGGTTTTTTGATCTTTTTTTCCCCCCAAATAATCAAAGGAAGGGATGAGCTAATGTCGTTTTTCTAAGGTTACTTGTTCATCCTTGAAGATACACCTTGTGTTAGCAATTTCAGAGCTTGCCTTTTAGCAAGTCAAGACTTCACTGGAGTAATTATAAATCTTCCTACAGGACGGAAATTTTGAGTTAATTGGCATTACAAATTCTTGGTGTGATAACTCAAGATGGGCATTGATGAGTATGACTTTTTCAAGACAGACAGGCAAAGACTATAAGAATGAATTGTATATCCAAGATGTATACCCTCGTGCTCTGCCTACAGAATTCAAATGTTACTTTATTCACAGAATGGTACCAAGTGAACCAAAATGAGGGGTGGAGATGGATTGATAGGGAAAGGGCAACATGTAAGACTACAAAACCTCAAAATCAAAAGGAAAACATGGATTTCTTCTTTTTTTGTGGTGTTTTAGATGAAGGTTTACAGAGCAAATTAGTTTTCTCATTAAACAATTAATATGCATATTGTTTTGTGACGTTGGTTGCCAACCCCATGACATGTCAACGCTCTCCCTTTCTCAACTTTGGGTTCACCATTTCCATTCGCTCAGGTGTCCTGTCCCCTCCTGCCTTCTTGTCCTTGCCCCTGGGCTGGTGTGTCCATTTAGTCTTGTATAGGTGGTTGAGCTACATGTTTTATTGTTTGTTTTTTTATGGGCCGGCCAAATCTTTGGCTGAAAGGTGAACCTCAGGAGTGACTTCAGTACTGATTTAAAAGGATGTCTACAGGCCATACCCTCTGGGTTTGTCCAGTCTCGCTCAGACCAGTAAATCTAGTCTTTTTTCATGAGTTTGAATTTTGTTCTACATTTTTCTCCAGTTCTGTTCAGGACCCTTCACTGTGGCCGCTGTCAGAGCAGTCAGTGGTGATAGCCGGGCACCATCTAGTTGTGCTAGACTCAGACTGGTGGAGGCTGTGGTAGTTGTGGTCCATTAGTCCTTTGGACTATCTTTCCCTTGTGTCTTTGGTTTTCTTCATTTTCTAGACAGGGTGGGACCAGTGGGATATCTTAGATGGCCGCTCACAAGCTTTTAAGGCCCCAGATGCTACTCACGAAAGTAGGATATAAAACATATACTTTATGAACTACGTTATGCCAATTGAGCTAGATGTTCCCTGAGACCATGGTCCCCAGCACTCAGCCCAGTAATTTGGTCCCTCAAGGAGTCTGGTTGTGCCTATGAAGCTTCCATGACCTTCCCTTGGTCAAGCTGTGCTGACTTCCCCACCATTGTATACAGAAAACATGGATTTTTTTGAGGGAATTGGAGAAAGAGAACTAATTTAATCTTCCAAATCGTAGAAACTGAGAGTTTTGGGGTATTTTTCATTACAAATATTAAAATACAAAGTGGAGCATGCTGTAGATGTCATTGGTAACATCTTCACCTTTGGCGCATGGCTTATATAGCTATCTATTATTGCTGATGGCAGTAGATAAAATCAATAAAAGACCATTGATAAACATTGACTTTTTTAGCCATTATATATGTTGAAGGAGTCCTGGGTGATGCAGGCAGTTAAGCACTTGATTGCTAACTGAAAAGTTGGTGGTTCAAATACACCCAGAGTCACCTAAGAAAATAAAAAGTCTTGGCACTCTGTTTCCAAAAGATCACAGCTGTTTAAAACTCTATAGAGAAGCTTTACCCTGCACACATAGGATTGCCATGGGTCAAAATCTATTTGACAGCAACTGGTTTGGTTTCAGTTTGGTAGGTGTTGAGTAGGAACTTTACAATTAATATAACAGCCCTACCTCAAGAAAGTGACAGCAAGTAACCCAATGAGCCACTCCCCAGACTCTCTATGGTTCTAGAATTACTATCACTATTCCATTTCTTGTATTTGGAAAATGTAGCATCTTTCTCTTCATGTGTGCTTATTATGCTCATGGATATTGAACTGCTGCTTTCTCCTATAATCATCAATGCCATTACCTGTTTCTTAGGAGGAGGCTTTATCTTAGTTCCTGAGATAGTCCCGTTTCCTTTTGGAGATGGGAGCCCACCCAAAGCTCAGCCTGTTCCTCTAGGGCAATAGTAGCTTGCTAAACCTCTACTAGTCTCTGTTTACTATTCTCCATATGTCTTGCCACAAAGCCTCTGCCCGGTGGTTTTCAACCTGCCTTAAGTGGTGCCCCAAATTATACTATTGTAGTGGACACTGTGGTGCCCTGCCTAGATCCCCTCTTCCAGGTTTATATAACCATCTCCCAGCTGCTGAGAAGAAGCTGCTGAGGCTCACAGCTGTTTCCCTCACTGGGAACTGCCTTGGCCAATGTTTTCCCCCTCCCAGGGGTCAGTGCATGGACAGACTGACTAATAGAGAGCTACAACAAAATCAGCCCCCTTGCCTCATTTGGGGTCAATTCTGAAGGGCCATCCCAGATTCCCCCAGTAAGATTAGCCATGGCCTAGGTTGCAACTAAATTGCAGGCCAGCTTCTTCCTCTGCTTAATTTTTCCTTCCTGGCTTCCTTGTGGGCCTATCTCCTGAGATCACTTCCAAGTGACCTTCTACATGCAGCTCTCAGGCTCACAGAGTCTATTTCCAGGGAATTCAACTTAAGCTAGCTATGATTGCCTAATTATGAACATCACTACTTCTTCGAGATTTTGATGTATCCTTTACCCATCAGAATCCTAAGAAGCAAAGTAATTTTGGTTCGGTAAGAGAATCTATGGAGTCAGCCCTTGATCCCAGGAACTTAATTCCCTTGGCCCTGGCTCTGTCCTTTCTCTGCTTCTTCCCCTTCCCTCCTACCCCATTTCTCAGGTATTAATGCCTGAAAGCTGAGTCTGTGCAGTTTGTAGGCAAAGTTCTATTGAGACATGATTGTTAATTAACACTGAAATCTACCATAGCACAGTGGTTCTCAGAGTTTTGGTGTACCCAGACACTCTTGGACTCTAGACTATTTGGTGGCCCACTCAGAGAGATTCCTTTGCACCCATAGTTTTGGTACGCAGTAGCTTGTTAGTGTCATGTCACTATGTAGATAGAACAGTCACTTGCCCTTTCATGACTCTCTTCTATATTTCCAAGGCAAGGTCATTGCATGTTTCAGAAAATAAGCAACTTTCAGAGTTGCTCTCATGATTCACTTTTTACCTCTATTCACTGCTTACTTAGTTCTCTGTATATAAGTAACCTGATTACCTCAATATTGCTTTTGAAAAATATGACAAAATCAACAAGCATCATTCATAGTAGCAAAAAGAAAAATTATCTGCTGATCTGGATTTGGTGTTACATAATCAAAGGATGCTGTAATATACTTGTCGAGAACTACTTCTGAAACTGTGCTTTACTAATACCAGTAATTGCTGAGTAAGACATCCTTTCAGCATACTGGATGCTGCTCTATTTAATAACTCCTCTGACCATTCCATAGCAAGGCCCCTGAACCCAAAATAATATTTTTAATCAGGGCCATGCTGTCCAAAGTGTGTAGATCAGAATAGGTAGACCTTTAGAGAGTGGTACCTGAAGAGAGCTTATTCCTGCTTGGCTGCATAAGGCTTAGAAGCACAGGATCACCTCCCATGGACTGTTTATATTGTCAAGACTGATGAATCACCTGCCTCCAGGTAGTACACTCCAGTGTTCCCCAAAGTATGCGAAACCCAACACAAAAAACCCAGTGCCCTCGAGTCAATTCTGACTCATAGCGACCCTATAGGACGGAGTAGAACTACCCCACAGGGTTTCCAAGGAGCACCTGGCGGATTCAAACTGCTGATCCTTTGGTTAGCAGCCATAGCACTTAACCACTAGGCCACCAGGGTTTCCTAAAGTATGCTAAAGAGCACAAATCAGGACCCCTGGAATCCATGTAAAATGCACATCCCTGTGTCCCATCCCAGACCTACCAAAACATAATTTTAGGGTATGATGCTCAGGAAGGTAAGTTTTATCACACTCCCAGTGTAGTTTTTAAAGATTTATTGTGGTGAAATATGTATAATATATATTATATATATATATGAAAACATTTGCCATTTCAACCATTTTTGTGTGTACGATTCAGTGACATTAATTACATTCACCATGTTGTACACCCATCGCCACTATCCATTTTTTACCATGTAGTTTTTAATGCACTCTGCCATTTGAGAACCACGTTTACCAAACAGGTATACAGAAATCAGAGGGCTAGTCTCTTGATGGGGAAGCAGAGAGGCTGGGACTTAGTCTTCTCATGATTTCTCTTGCATTCTTCTATCTCCCAGGGCTTCTCTTCCTAGTGTCTTGCTCCTCCTTGGCCTTAAGCTCCTCCCTCACCCTACCACCTGCCCTCTGCTCTAGCACAACTACTGCAAGTTTCTTCTAATCAAGCCACCCGTCATCAGATACTGCTCTCATCTTCTGGCCATCAAGGCAAAAACCTGATTCAACCAACTCAGACGCGTATGAATGAATTAATGATAGGCCCTTGATTTTGCCAGTCATTTGTGCGAAGTCGTCCACTTTCTTTTTTTTCTTTTCTTCCTTCCTTCCTTTTTTTTTTTTTTAAAGGTTTATCTGCCAATAGGTAATTGGCAGGTAATGTGGGGGTGAGAAATTTCTAAGTAGCGAGATATCAAATGGCATACTGTGCCCTATGCAGTTAGCCATTAGACCTAGCTTCCTCTCCATCCTTTTACTTTTCAAAATTTCTTTTTTCTCTACTTATGAGCCCAACATTTCTCTGAAAGCTCTACATTTTTTCATAATGGTGCACTTGGAAGCAATAGTGAGGGTTCAAACTGGGAACAGCAGGAAGTGATGAGGTTGGGGGTGGAGGCCTCGCCTACTAACTACTGTATTGTCTTTCCTTATACTGTACATTGTTCTTATTTATTTAACTTCTTTGGCGGTGTGTAAACCCTTTCCCTCAGACCCACAGACTGCGTACTGTCACATTCAGGGAAACTCCAGTCTGACCATAGGACCTGAAGAATGATAAAAGTATTTGCTGTAAGTAAAGAGAAGATACAGGGGTTTTACAATATGTGTCACAGAGGAAACTTCTGAAAAAAATTTTAGGCTTCTCTGCTTCTTCCTAAAAGTTCTCCGGCTAACATGTTCTCACCACTCTGCCCCACCCCATCCTACTCCTACCCTGTTCCCGTGATTTTCTCACTGTTATGCTGTCTCAGGCCCACCACCTCCCCTTCGCTGTGTCCTCATATATCATGCCGCCCAAGTGGGACTGCTCTGCCTGACTCCCTGGAAAGAAAAATCTACTCCTTGGCTCTGACTTTTCCCTTGTGAGAAACTGCTTCCCTCCTTCCCCTCTGGAATTCTGCTGAATAATATTTCCCAGTCCTTACATACAATTAGTGACCTGCTGACTCTTAAACCCGGTACAATGCTACAGGAATCTGAAGGGCAAAATTACCCATGTCCCTCTCCAGACTCAACCACCCTTAATTATAACCTTCTCTCTCTATGGAGGAAAGTAAACCATAAACTGCAAATAGAGGGAGAGATCAAATTTTACGAGCTCTTTGAGGAGAGTGAAATTGTGTTTTTCTTCTCTGTAGTTCCCCATTCCAGTCTTCTTTTTTCTTGCAAAACGTCAGGCACATAGTAGGTGCCCACTTAATTTTTGTTATTGAATATCATTTTGCTAGATAGGCAAAATGAAGAGTTTTCCAGCTAATCTCAAACAGGTTTTATGTAAATTTTTTGAATTCTTATGAATTCCCTTTAAACTTCTCCCTAATCAAATGTAACTATAAATAAACATTCAAAAATGAAAAAAAATAAGCAAGACTGGGATTATCTGCCACTTTGTATTATTTGTGCTTCTGCTTTGTCCCATTAGTGTATCTAGTTGTGAATTGACTGCACTGATAAAAAAAAAATCTAAAATATATCCAAAATGAAAACCAAGATAGAGGAAAGGGGAATAATACTAACTGAGCAGACACATTAAGGCCAGCTGCTGTCTGCACGTACTACTTCATCTTTCTTTGCAATAACCCTATGAAGGATGTGCTGTTATCCTCATTTTCATATTGAGGAAATGAAGACTCAGAAAGGTAAAGTAACTTGCCCAAAATCACATGAACAAAATCAGTAAAACCAGGATTTGCACTCAGGTCTGTTTGGCTCCCCAGTCTGTAATCTTTATCCACTATAACATACCGCCTTTTGATGCTGGATTTTATTCTACTTTGGGGAGTTGTCTTGGGCTTGCTCTAGCTATTTTGTAGACGATGAAGAGTCATTTCTGTCTAGTTAAGCTTTAAACACCAAAGAACAAAGTACATCATATTTCTACATATGAAAAGCCATTCGGAGTGTTGTGTAGAGGATTGTTGATTTGAAGCACTCTCACACATAGTAATTGCTGACCCAGTGCAAGAATCTAACACAAATTGCCAGAGTCTTATTTATTATATTGTACTAAAGCCAGAAAATCGAGAAATCCAGTTTGGTATTGGCTTTCCAACTCCTGAGCTGAAAGGGAGCCAGGTAGAACAAGCTGCCTTTCTCATTGTCTTTTTTCCAGAGGCCCCAAGCTAAGACATCAATCACATTTGCCCCTATATTCCAACTTGAGTAGTAGAGTGTGAGAGTGTGATTCAGCCAGTCTTGTCGTTTTTTTCCTTTTTTATTCTACAACCTCACTCTTTTTTTCCTTTTTGTTCTACTTTTAGCTCAAGTTTCTGGGCATAAAAAAAAAATGTAAAATGTGATAGGTGCATGCTTTAGTGATTTACAGAGGTGGATTCCAGCTTCCTTTTAAGGCCAAAACTATGGATATTGCTTTTGTTTTATTGTTTCTTATCTCCCCAACTGGGCTATACATTTCATTTAGGACAGGATCCAGGTCTCATTCATCTTTGTAGCCTCCTTTCTCTCCCCCCATAATGCTTTCCCCAGTTTCTTGGAGATTGGAGGCCTTCAATAAATGCTTATTGGAATGTTCCTGTGAGTAAATGTGAATGATAGAGGCATATAGTTCTGTATTGTCCAATGCCAAAAAAGGCGGCCCCAAATGTCTCAATGGTTTAAAACCTTTGTTGCAGTTTAAATGTTTTAAAAATGTGTAGCTTGAATTGGCAAAAGTCTCCGTGTCATTTGGGATGCTTTGGGTTGCAAGTAACAGAATAAGCAACTAAAAGTAGCTAAACAGCAAAGTTAAATGAGATGATGTGACAGGAGGTGAGAAAGAAGGTAGTTTCAAAGTTGGTGTACTGCACAAACCATATCATCAAAGACCCTGGCTCTTTCCATCCTTTATTCTCTTTTCCTCAGTGGATGATGGTCATCAGATGGACGCCTTGTATCCCAGCAACTTATATTTGCAGAACTTATTTCAAAGATAGGAAAGAAGTCAGGGAAAGGTTTTTTCAGCATCTTTCTCCTTTTAACAGTCTTTCCATGAAGTCCTTCTGCATACTTCCCCTTTCCTCTCATTGGCTAGGAAGGGTCACAAGCTTGCCCCTATACCACTGTCGTCAGGTGAACAGGATTACCACCCATGCTGTGTGATTGCCTTAGACCAGTCATGGTTCATCCACTTGGAATAAAGGGGGGTTCTGCCTTTTCTAAGGTATCTCTGAGTGAGCTCCCTGCTATCTCTTACTTGAACAAAACCAGAATTCTAGTCATAAGGAAGAAATGAGGAATAGCTGTTGGGGAGGCAAATGGTGGCATCTGTTACCTCCTAGATAAAATAATTTGTCACAAGCAGTGGCAGAGATGTGAGCTAGCTAGAGAAATACTTAGACCCAAAGAAAGGGGGCCAGTGGCTCGTAATTATTTATTGCCGATCTATTACAGTCATGTCTTTTGTTATGTAATTTAGCCTTCACACCATCAACTGAGGAGGTTTTTTACCAATTTACAGAGGATACTAAGGTGCAAGGAGGATAAAAGATAGCTCAAATTTGTCCGTACTCTAAAGGCAATCCTGGAATTCATATCTATGTCCATCTAACACTAAAGTCCATACTCTTTTCTCCAGGTTTTGAGGAGAAACTCTCTTCAGTTTGGGTTATTTTTACTCTGAAGAGAACTCCTAACCAGGCCTTGAAAAAAGAAAATATCCTAATCTAAGTTAGGACTAAAACCAACCAAAAAACCAAACCCATTGCTGTTGAGTCAATTTCTACTCATAGCAACCCTATGGGATGGTGGAGAACTACCCCATAAGGCTTCCAATGAGCGGCTGTTGGATTTGAGCTGCTGACTTTTTGGTTGGCAGCCATAGCACTTAACCACTGGGCCACCAAGGCTTCTGTTAGGACTAAAGAAAGCTTAATTGAAAGGTTTTTCAAATCTAAGTTGAGGAGTGGAAAGAGAACATAAGTTGCAATTTTTCAGCTGTGCTAACATTCTTGAATGCCACAACCTGCCTGGGCCCACAGTGCTTGTCTCTATAGCAGCAGTTCTTAACCACTGTGGCTAGGCATCTTGATAGATTTCGATCCATTACAAACCGTAGTATAGAGTAGTTATCACTTGTAAGAGTTAAATATTGAAGTCTGACGATTCTGTCTTTAGTTTATAAATTGTTGCTTTTGTTAGTTGTCATCAAGTCAGCTCTGACTCAGAGATACCCCATGTACAACAGAACAAAAACTGGCCTGGTCTTGATCTTTATAATCATTGGTATGCTCAAGTCCATTGTTGCTGCCAGTGTGTGTTTTGAGTGCTTTCCAACCTAGGGGACTCATCTTCTAGCACTATGTTCTATTATAATTCATAAGGTTTTTAGTGACCAGTTTCTGGAAGTAGATCACCAGTCCTTTCTTCCTAATCTGTCTTGGACTGGAGGCTCAGCTGAAACCTGTCCACCACGGGTGACCCTGCTGGTATTTGAAATACTGGTGGTGTAGCTTCCAGCATCATAGCAACACACAAGTCACCACAGTACAACAAACTGTAGTTTATAAATTAGAAGAACAAATCCCCATTTTCACTCACTGTGTTCACTGTGTTCCAGTAGGTGAGAGAGGAAAGAGCAAGGATCCAGCTAGCATGTCAGAAATTTCATGTAACCTGCAACCTCTCTTCTCTGGGTCTGCCCACAGTAATGCTTTCCATATAGCCACTTTAGACACATGGGTAGCCTGACAGAAAAAAATGTTGAGAACAATTACCCTAATTGTACTCACAGAATCACACTTTCAGAAAGAGATCATTCTCAGGTTGTAGCTGCTATTCCTGAAGGCTGAGACATCACACCTTTCAGGACTTCTTTCTTGGAATAATCTAATCTGGCAAATGGTTCTCCCTAAGTATAATATGGATCTGTGATTACCTCCCCAGGCTCCATTCCCCCTTCTCCTCACAGTAGCCTATATTTCCACTGGAAAACATTCAAATCACCATGTGGTTTGAAAGTGAGGAACTCATAAATCTGAGGGGTGGGTCATGGTTGACCAAAGCTTACCAGTGCTTCCATTCTTTTGTTTCCTTGTATTTAGACTTCCGACTAGCTTAACCAAATGAGATTATAATATAATTTTATATGTGTGTGTGTTAAAACCATCAATTTGCTAATGTTAATAATTAAAATATATGACAGTTTGTGTGAACCCTGTTTTGACATGTTTTGTTCAAATTTCGATACAACAGAAGAAGCCTAGGTCTAGACCACTGATTCCAGACTAACGATCTGGTCGCCAGCTTCTCCCTGAGGCACCTGTGTCCTACTGGGGAAGAGATCACCCAAAGCCTCTTCTGGATCCTGTGACCCTACTGTGCTGTAGTCTGCCCAGTCTCAATCTCTCTCTTTCTCATTCCCTCTTGACATGTCTTCATGGAAGAAACTTTTTTTTTTTTTTTTTTTTAATATTCCCCAAAGTAACAAGCCAATCAAGTCACCTGGGCTGGGCATTGCCTACAAATTTTGTTGCCTTCTGCTGTCCTCAAAGAGATAGAGGACAGACCTGCCCAGGAGTAAGGAGTAGAGGCTGAGGTTGTGCAGTGATAGCGATTATACAAAAACCAAACCCATTGCCATTGAATCAATTCTGACTCATAGCGACCCTATAGGACTGGGTAGAACTGCCTCATAGGGTTTCCAAAGAGCAGCTGGTGGATTCCAATTGCCAACCTTTTGGTTAGCAGCCACGCTCTTAACCACTGCACCACCAGGGCTCCATAGCAATTATCATCGCCATCACCACCTGTTGCCATGGAGTGGCTTCCAACTCAGAAGACAGAGTAGAACTGCCCCATAGGGTTTCCAAGACTGTAATCTTTATGGGAGCAGATTGCCACAACCTTTCTCCTGTGGAGGCACTGGTGGATTCGAGTCGCTGACCCTTTGGTTAGCAGCCTATCACTTTAACCACTGCACCACCAGGGCTCCTTATGGCAATTATAGAGGGGGGAGGGCGGAAGGTGTAAATGAAGTTAGCATTGGGAAGATTATCTGGGTCTCTTTCTCTTTTTTTCTCTCAATGAAGCAGAAATTCAGAACTCTTTTTTAACTTTGGCATTGGTCTGAAGGTCTGGTTTTGAGAGAAGTCTTAACAATTTTTGACCTTAAACACACTCTTTTCTCAAAACATTGATTCTCTAAGAGTTGTAATACCGTCACTCTCTCTTTACTGTCACAAATTTCCTGTCAAAGCAAATGTGATATAGTATTTACACCTTCATTTTGGAAGGAGAATATAAAAAGATATTTTTTAAATAAAGATATCGGTTGTTTTTATATAAAAGAAAACAAACTGTGATGGATGTTACATGTTAATCCAATTTTAGAATCTGGGAGAATTTTTCAAAGTATGAATTTCTGACTCCCCAGAATATTCTCTATCAGATTCATTCTTAAATTTGAGAACATAAAACTTTTAGTCTAGATGGCAGCTGTCACTCAGGAGGTCCTGATGAGGCTGTTGTTTCCTCAGGTACAACACATGCGAAGCCTGGTTCTCTCAAAACTTTTTTTTTACTGAGGACTCCCTTACATGGGGCGAGCAGTTAAGTTTTTGGCTATTAACCTAAAGGTTAGAACCCACCCAGAGGTGCCTCAGAAGATAGACCTGGCCACCTGCTTACAAAAGGTCACAGTCATGAAAACCCTGTGGAGCACAGTTCGACTCTGCACTGGTGGGGTCATCATGAGTTGGAATTGGCTCAAAGACAACTGTTTTTGTTGTTTCTTTTCTTAACATACAAAGGAATTATGACTGTACTTTTTCCTAATCGAAGTGTTCAAGTGCAAAAGAATAATACCCTGACAGAGTAGCTGATCCACTTTTCTGTTAAAGGAGGGGGAAGAAAGAGGGGATGAAGAAAGAGAAGAAGAAGAAGGAGAAGAAATAAAGATGAGGAGGAAAGACAAGGAGAGAAGAGGAGGAGGAAGGACAAGAAGAAGATGGTGACAATGTAATGCTTATGTTTAACTCTGGATATCGTGAAAGGCATTTGGATATGGTTTTCTGATTAACGACACTTTCACTGCGATCATTATCTGAAATTATTCAGTATCCACATCGAGTCCTTCAGCACTGTGGAATATTACCATACCTACAGAGACTCCACAGGTTCTGAATCTCCCATAAAGGTTAAGCTAAAACAAAACAAAGTAACATCAATCCCCAAATATGGAAAATATGCAGTCTTTAAGTTAAACAAATTATAGCAGTTTTTTTTCTTTTAAATAAATTTAAAAGATTAACTCAATGTTTATTTGGGAGGATTCTTAGAGTCATTTTGTAACATCATATATTATGGTATTACAATGATCAAATCTGTAGGGTCTTTACACCATGGTAATCTAAAATAAATGTTGCTAATCCAAGAAGTCATTTTTAAAACCACAGATGGCATAAATAGCCACATACACAGTGCAGTTGGAATTGGTGGTAAATATATTTTTCTCCGCATTTACGGCAATAGACCTGTTATGTGTATTCCTGAGGGGCAGCAATTAAGAGCCAGGGAAAACACTGCCTAATAAAGTTGAGATCAAACATTTTAAAAGAATTCTTATGCTCAAAACTGCTAGAGAGCTGACCTGTTTACAGGAAATAGTTTCTCTAGAATTAGAAGTGGAAATAAGGAGATGATAATGAAATACAGTTTAACCAGTAAAGGGCGGTGAACATATGTATCGCTCCACACCATACAAATATCTGCCAGTTTAGATATACAGTTGTGGTTCCTTTTGTCAAGCTGTTCTATTTCCTGTTACAGAGTCTAACTTTGAGATACTGTTTTTAGGAAGGGGAGATAGAACAAAAACTTCATTAAAATGCTTAAATTATATCCTCAAATTCCTGTCATGTTGTTTGTAATAATGAGATAATGTTCTTATAAGTCATAGCTTTTATTCATAGTTTATGGGAAATAAGGTTTCAGTCTTCACTACTTGCTAATGGTCAAGCAACCACATCTGGAAGTCACTAGGAGAAGAGGTTTCTAGTGAAAGGTCAAAATCGAAGTGGCCATGACCTATCAATCAAGCACTTGCTCTACTGTTGTGGTGATATTCCAGTCATATTTATCGATGGGGGGTGGTGGGCAGTACTTAATTGCTGAGACTTGAAGTGGTTTTCTTCCTTCTTCTACCTATAATGCAAGGAGGTTGTTCTTTAGCAATATAGATCATATCCAAACATCATCATTTGATTTTAGCTCTTCATTACCAATTGTGAGATATAAGTAATTAATACCCAGGAGAATTGAAATAATTTAATCTGTTATAGTACGGGTTTTAATTGAATTGCATTATTATTATTATTTTTGGTTTAAATAGAAAGTCTACTTTGGGTTTCATCCAAAAGAGTTTATAACTGAAAGCTCAAGGAAGATCCTGAACTTACCATCCTATTGTCATGCAAACTCCTTGACATTCTGAGACTTAGAACATTACCCTCTGTTTTCAACCCGATAACCTTCTATTGATTCTTCAACACCAAACCCAAATAGCCCCTCTTGTCTGAAGACTCCCTTCGCCCCCTTAGCCAGAGAGCTTACAGAACACAGAACTCCTTCCTCTCTGCTCCTCCTCTAATGAAGTGTTTGCATATGAGTGTCCATATGTTGTCCTACATCTAATCCTGATGTCTATCTAGCACGCTGACTGGAATTCAGTGGCAATCAGTAAATATTTGTTTACAAATAATCTTATTAGAACAGTTTAACTGGAGATGTAACTCACCATCTGAGAATCAGAATATATCAAGGTGTATGACCTGTTTAGTTTGTTGGAGAAACAGAAAGTAACTAAACAGGATGGTAAGAGTTACCATAATTCCAATCCATTATAACTAACATTAAGTTTTATTATTCTGCCCCCTCTCTCTCTCTATGTATCTTTTTATCTTTACAATAGGAATGGTCTTTCAGGTTGTCATTTACATATATTTTTCAAGCCAGTCTTCGTGGAACTGGTTGTTTACAGGACCTCTCACTGTTTTGTTTTCATAGAAGCCAAAGAAATACTTGGCTGAACAATGTAACTAAAAAAAAAAAAAAAAGAAGATTTGAGGAACAAAAAGTACCAACGAAAACCTAGTATTCATCAGAATCAAAATTAGCTGAAGAAAAACAGTAATCCCTTTTTTTTTTTTTTACTACACTTCCTGATATTTGGATCTTCAGCTTTTATCTCTAGCAGTTTCCCCTCCTGAATCTCTCTCGAGTTTCTTATGAGGTTTCCCATATGGGCCGATTAACCTGACAGGCAAGGCTATATCATGATTTAAATGCCTCTCTTTAAAATATGCAAAAAGGCTAATGGGAAGGCTCAAATTGTGAGCTGTGCCTCTGCTGTCTTGTTATGAAGGTTTGCCCTTGTGACTACTTTGTTATCTTCCTGAATTATCTATCAAGAGCAGCAGAGGCACCACATATCTAGAATCGACACAGAACAACCTCCTCATTTCTCATGCTCCGAGGCCTCTCTTCGGACTGATAATTGTCAAACATTCCTTCCTCTTTTAGCAATCCAAGGCTACCGTCCACCAGGAAACAAAGGGTCTCTTTGAGGATGAATCTTTTTAAAAAATATTTTATTCTGTTTTAGGTGAAAGTTTACATAGCAAATTAGATTCCCATTCAACAATTCATACACAAGTTGTTCTGTGACGTTGGTTACATTCCCCGCAATAGTGACCATTGGGCCTAGTATACTTGATTGTTTAAAGGAGTTCATTCCTCACAGGTGTTATTGTTTATTTTACAGGCCAATCCATTATTTAGCTGAAAGGTGACCTCCAGGAGTGGCCTCAGTTCCAGGTTAAAAAGATATTTTAGGGCAACAGTCTCAGGGGTTCCTCTAGTCTCTAACATTCCAGTTAGCATGTCCTCTTTTTAATGAATTTTAGATTGGTTCTACACTTTTTTTTCATTCTAATTGAGACCCTCTGTTATGTCCCCGGTCAGAACCGTCGGTAGTAGTAGCCAGGCACCATCTAGCTCTTCTGGTTTCAGGCTAGAAAAGGCTGTCATTTGCATAGGCCATTAGTCTTGTGGACTAATTTCTTCCTTGATTCTTTGGTTTCCTTCACTCTCCTTTGCTCCAGGTGGGAAGAGACCAATAATTGTATTTTAGATGGCCACTAGCAAGCTTTGAAGTCCCCAGATGATACTCACTAAACTAAGACGTATAACATTATGTTTATGAACTAAGTTACTCCAATTAACCTAGTTGTCCCATGAGACTATGGTCCTGAGCCTTCAAACTCAGTAAATCAATCCCATGAGGTGTTTGGATATGCTCAAGGAGTATCCATATGCGCTTTATTGTATATATGCAGCATGTATAAACATATATGTACATATTCCCACAAATATACCTATATATGCATGCACATGAACTCCCATATGCTTTCCCACACCCGTATAACATGCATATCTACCTACGTAATCACTCAAATATTTTTTGCTAGTTATTACTGTTGTTGCAAAATTGTATATGTTACAGCATTTTCCATAGTTGTCCTTTATTCTTGCATACCTCTCAGTATCTTCATTTACCTTGGTCAATATTGTGTATTGCCTTTCCCATCACCAGAGTTAAAACACGCCTACTATCAAGTGAGTGACTCCACTTCCTTCCCCGGAAGCATCAAAAAACATTGCTGTCTATACGTACACCTGTTCTTAACTTTTTATAAAAGTGGGTCATACAATATTTGTTCTTTTGTGTTTAACCTATTTCATTCAACATAACGTCCTCCAGAATCATCCATTTTACAAGGTGCTTCGCAAACTCATCATTGCGTAGTATTGCATTCTATGAATGTACCACAATTTGTTCATTTAGGTTGTTTTCATCTTTTTGCTACTGTAAATAATGCTGCAATGAACATAGGTGTGCATATGTCTATTCGTGTCACTGCTTTTATATCTCTAGATACATAACTAGGAGTGGCATTGCCTGATTATAAGGTATTTCTATTTCTAACGTTTTGAGGACCCACCATATCATTTTCCATAGCAATTGTACTGTTTTACAATGCTATAAGCAGTGTATAAGAGTTCCAATCTTCCCGAAATCTCACCAGCATTTGTTATTGTCTGTTTTTTTGATGGGTGCCATTTTTTGCAGAGGTGAGATGGTTTTGAGGGTGAGTCTTGCTGGAAAATTTCTAAGTACTGAAATTACTGTGTGCCTTGTAGAGACCTCTCCGTGGATCTATCTATAAGAAGACATCACCAAAAGAAAGAATACCTCAAACCCAAGAGGGAAGAAAGAAAGGACAACTGTAGCAGGAAGTCCAAAGAGAGTCAATGAAATGAATAAACTCTGTACACATTTGTACCATTCAAAAAACCAAACCTAGTGCCGCTGAGTCGATTCCGACTCATAGCGACCCTATAGGACAGAGTAGCACTGCCCCACAGAGCTTCCAAGGAGCGTCTGGTGGATTTGCACTACTGTCCCTTTGGTTAGCAGCCATAGGACTTAACCACTATGCCAGCAGGGTTTCCTTTGTACCATTACCAGTGTCTAATTTGCAAGATGTTCTCATATTTGTTGTCTCATTTGATCCTCACAACCATCCTGTGGAATAGTTATCAATATTGTTCCTATTTTAAAGGTAAGTAAATTGAGGTTCAGTGATATAACTTGGCAAAGAGCACACAGCTAGGAAGAGACAGAGCTACTCCAACTCATATTTTCACTAGAAAGCCCGGGTTCTCACTCATGATCTCAAATCTTCTTGTTTTAAGCAAAGAAAGCTCCCTTACCCAGAACCCCTCCAGCACCATAGCATTTTTAGGAAGGAGCTGAAGAATTTATCCTTTAAAACCCCTCATTTTATTGCTGATGAAACTACTCCAAAACCCTTAGTTGAAATGTTCTGGTTTTGCTATCCTTAGGTTTAGGAGGAAGAAAAAAACAGCAAAATCATGAGAGAACAAGTCCCTATCAGCAATTTCATGAGAGGATCAAGAGAAACAAAGTTCAAGGAAAGCCTGTGGTCATTGCACATTCAGTCCCGTACAATGAGAAATGAAACTTGTGATGTAGACCCCAAGGAACTACAAGGTCCTCCATCAGCACGGCTAGGTGGCTTCCTGATCTTTAGACTTCACATTCTGGGACAAAGCAGGCTGATAAAATTTGCCAGATGTTGTTACAATGACTGGAGAAAAAGTTTTGTAATTGTCTCTGTGACTTAAGAAATTTGGTTAACTAGTATATCTGGGTTCATGGAACATTCCAGTTGGCAAAGAGGCTATTGTGTCTTTCTATGTCCTTCCACTTGTTTGTCTTGATTCCATTTAAATGACTGTACACTGCCCAAAGCAATAATTGTATCTGCTACTTCTTTTGTAATTACTCATAGTTCTCAAAACACCGAGGGTACTCAAAGTATGTTCTGGCATATGTAAAGTGAAGTTACAAATGCAGGCCATGGTTTTTTTTTATCTTCAGTCTAGCTCCTACAGGAAATCTATGATGGAGCCCTTATAAAAAGCCACTAGGATTTAAGAAAGAAGTAGTTCTATTTCATAGGAAAGAACAGATGAAACCAGCATGTTCACCTACTCTGTAATATATACTTATGCATATAGTTTTTGCTTTATATAAAAATAATTAATATAAATTGTACCTTTTTTCATGCCTCGCACTGTCCTTCACTACAGGATACATTAGTCATATTAGACCCAAATTTACCTCTGGCCCACACAAACCTGCTGTTATCTTGCTGTTTGTTACTGTAAATTACTGACTTCAGCAAAGCTTTGTCAGGAAACTGAGGTAATTGAAAATTCCAGAGACGTTGAAGAAAATGCATTCCGGATTACTTCAGGCTTCTTCCTCTTTTATGTAGTTCATGTTCCTTGGCGGAGTCATTGCTAAAGTGGTTTAAAGGCTATGTTCACATTCAGTGCCAGGTACAGAAAGAAAAAAAAAAAACCCATTTCCATCAAGTCAATTCTGACTCATAGCAACCCTATAGGACAGAAAGAACTGCACCATAGGGTTTCCAAGGAGCTGCTGGTGAATTTGAACCGCTGACCTCTTGGTTAGCAGCCTGAGCTCTTAAACACTATACCACCAGGGCTCTTGTGTCAGGTGTAGGACCTATTATGTTTCTCTTTAACTTACCTCATTTGGATTGTAGTGAGCTTTGCCTCACTAATTTTACAATTCAATCAATATCTGGATGTCAGTAGTGGAGGTTGATACTGCTACTCATAGTTAATGGTTTTGAGGTCCATTAAGAGATGAAATTATTAACCCTTGTGAATAAAATCTGTGCCCCAGTATATCCTTGAAAAAAATTTTTTTCATCTTCAGATTTATTAAAACTTGAATTTCTAGCTTGTATTGGGGTCCTTCCACAGGTCATTATTTTTACATCATTCGCATCATCATTGCTATCTTCTCTCTTACCACCGATTTGTCCTTCTATTTGGCTAATAACTGGATTCACTAGAGGACTAGATATTGCTGAGTCTCTGGCCTCATGCATTTCCTTGCTTCTTACTATGTTTCAGACTTCATGCCAGGTATTGGAGTCAGTCTTCTCAGTTTTTTAGCTTCCAGGAACACATGTTGTTTTTAGTTGCTGTTGAGTTGATTCCGGCTCATCGTGACCCCATGTGTACAGAATAGAACTGTTCCATAAGGTTTTCAAAGCTGTGACCTTTTGGAAGCAGATTGCCTGTCTTCCAAGGCACCTCTAGGTGGGTTCAAACCACCAACCTTTTAGCTAGTAGTCCAGTGCTTATGCGTTTGCACCATCCAGGAACGTATAGCCTTTGATAAACCAACCTTTGAATATGTGCATTAATGAAGCATGTGCAGGATGCTAACAGAAGCCCAAAGGAAGGGCATTCTAAGAATAGGTTTTTCGGAGAAGATTTTATTAAGAAGGTGAACTTTGACCTATGTTGTGGAGACAAAAAGAAAACACAGGGAAGTGTGTCCAGGCAGACGCAATTGGAGAAACAGAAATGAGGGCAAGGAGAAGCCAGCTTATGAAAGCTTTGTGGGCCAAGCTAAGGAATATGAACTTCATTTTGAGTGCTTTGTGAACCATTGAATGATTTTTAAGCAGGGCTTTCATGTGGTCAATGCACACTTGTTAATTCAGTGAACATTTACTGAATGTTCACCTGGTGTCAGTAACTTACTGAGAACGGGGACCACCAGCCACTCATTGCGGGACAGTTCTACTGTGTCCTATAGGGTCGCTATGAGTCAGAATCGACTTGATGGCAAAGGATTTGGTTTGGTTTCGTTTGGGCACTACAAAGATGACATGGTCCCCATCCTTCAGGAGCCTACATGTTCAGGTAAGAGAAGATGTACCTGAAAGGAAAGAACAGCAAAAGACACTTTAGTCCTAGGCAGGAATGTGGGATGAGTGAGAAAGTGATAAAAAGTATAGTTAAGGATGTGGTGGGGAGAGGAGGAGGCCAGTTGTTACTCATGAGAACATTATTCTTTTCAAACGTTTTTAAGGAAATATGTCAACATAACAGTTACGACTGTGGTGAAATAATGTTAAAGTAAAGCATATGTCAAGAATATCAAGAAAGCTTGTAAGGCACATAGATAGTAGCATTCTTCCTTCTACTAGTTCCTCATTAACCATCAGTGACAGCTCTGTCCCCTGCTGCAGTAGAACCACACAGCACCATTGGTGAGACTGGAGCCAGAGTGACCAATTAAGACGCTATTGTGGAAATTTTCAGGATTTGATATAGGCTTGAAAAAAGAGTAACAATGGTGATCAAGGAAAAGGGTATAGGCAGGAGAGAGAACAGGAACAGGGCTCATAAGACCTGATGACCCAGTTAGAGATAAAACAGGAAGACTCAAGATTTTCACCTGAGTGACCTGCTTGGTGGCATTCACCATCTTTTTTGTGTGGGAGGGGAAAGTGTATGGCCATGTTCATTTTGGACTTGTGAAGTTTGGGGTGTCTTCGAGACCATCCGGTGGTGATATCCAGTTTTCAGTTGCATGTGCAGGCTTACTCTTGCTGGAGAGAGGCTTGGCTGGGAAGATGCAGTTTTGAGTCTGGTATATAGGTAGGAGTTGAAGCTGTGGGTGTTGAAAAGGTTACTGAAACACAGTGATCAGAATGAGGAGAGCAGAGAGCCCCAGAGGGGCCCTGGGAAATGCTATCATTTAAGGGTTGAGTGGAGAAAGCAGACCTTGGTCAGTGGGTAGGAGGAAAACCAAGAAGAATGTGGTTACGGATTTAAATGAGGACTTTTAAGGAGGAAGTCATCAATGGGGTTAAAAGCTGATGCGCTATGATTTTCAAAACAAATTAAATACATTAGGTGAGACTGTTAGCGCTAGTAACTTGCAATAACTGACTAATGGCATATAAAAAATACCACAAAACGTAGATAAAAGTAAATTAAGCCAGGCTTTCAAGACGATATACCATCTTCTGGAAATACAATGTAAAGGATGGCATGCTGGCCTTCTGTGAAGTAGACATAGGGTTTTGTTTGTTTTTCTAGGAAAGATTTGAGTGGTTTTCACTGAACCATTCCCTCATTTCATAGCTGCACATTTCGTGGCTCACACATGGGCAGGCAGGCAGGGGGAGGCATGGAGTAATGGCGCAGAACGGAGCTCTCGGTGCATCTGAGAACTCGTTCCAGAACTTGGTCTCACTGATTCCCAGCTTTAGGCCATTGGCTGCCTGAGTAATCTGTAAAACACACACCAGCTGACTAAGCTCCCTCTCAGGCTTTCATGTTGCCTTACACATGAACTCCCAATATGATTCCCAAGTCTCAATGTGGTCAGTACATTGCCTCTAGGATCAGTTGATTTCACCAGAAACTAGAGCTGAAAAAAGTTAAGATCGCACAGCAGTGATGAATCTGGCGAGAGGGCCCATCTCACTGATTTCTATTTCTGAACTCAGGCTGCAAACAACAGCAACAACAACAACAAACAAACAATAAAGATCAGCTTGGATTTGCCCCCCTTAATTAAAAAACCTTTCTCTATTTTTTCCTGAAATTTCCTACCTGAAGCAAGTTTTTGGTTCCCACACAACACCCTTTTCCTCTGCTCTCTGGTTCTTCCATTATCTTGGCCTGCCCTCTGACACTGTTTCCCTATTTATATTTTCCTTTCTCATTTCCCTCTTCTTAAACGCTGACACAAGCCACAAACCTGTAACCAGAATGTCTGACTCACTTGGTGCTTCTCCTGTAAATGGACATCATGTGGAACAGAAAGGCAGGAAAACCCTCTTTACAGGAAATCGGACGATAATGCTTGCACTTCGGTGCCCTTTGAAACAAGAATTTAATTACCCTAATTAAAAAGAATACCTTATAGAAGGCATTTAGGTAAGAGAGTAGGCAGTTTGTCTTTTTCCTGATGACATGCGTCTCAGAACCAAAAGTGATATGGCTGCTGATATGTGTTTTATCTGCTAAAGCACAGGCATCAGAGAATGGTTAGTTCAGAAACTGATCTTGATTTTTTTTATCCAACTCAGAGAATGAACTCTAAGGCCTTGAACATGATTTTTTGGGGGGTGGTTAGGAAGAGTTGCGTTCTCCTTTCCCACTTCTTTCTTTGCTCTACATACTTTTCCTTCTTGAATGCTTCCATCTCCTTATTCTTCCGGGGGCCAACGAGTGTAAAAAATGGTAGGTGTCCTGGATTGAATTGTGTCACCCCAAAATGTCTGTTGACTTAATTAGGCCTTGATTCCCAGTATTGTATGATTGTCTACCATTTTATCATCTGATGTGATCTTCCTATGTGTTGTAAATCCTATCGCTATGATGTAATAAGATAGATTAACGGCAGTTATATTGATGAGATCTACAAGGCTAGATGGTGTCTTATTAAGCCAATCTCTTTTGAAGTATAAAAGAGAGAAGCGAGCAGAGAGATATGAGGACCTCATACTAACAAGAAAGCAGTGCTGGGAGCAGAGCGCTTCCTTTGGACCTGAGGTTCCTGTGCTGAGATGCTCCCAGAACAAGGGAAGTCTAATGACAAGGACTTTCCTCCGGAGCCAACAGAGAGAAGAAGACTTCCCCTAGAGCTGACGCCCTGAATTTGGACTTCTAGCCTACTTAACTGTGAGAGAATAAATTCATCTTTGTTGAAGCCATCCACTTGTGGTATTTCTGTTGTAGCAGCCCTAGATGACTAATAGAGTAGGTGTGTCTGACCTCCTCTAACTTCAGGAGAAGGAGAGGGAATCACCATCAGCATCAGCCCAAAACCGATTCCTATGACGTGGAGGTCAGACATACCTCCTCTTGCAAGCCTTTTTACCAATTCTGACACTAGTCATTCCTCCCATGGCTCTCTCTACTTCTCTGCTGGATTTGGTAATTCATTGCAATGGCCACACAGAACTCACAGACAATAGTCACAATTATGGGGTTTGTTAGGGATGTAACAGGTTACAATTCAGGATCAAGAATGGCTCAGTTCTTCAGCCAGAATAACTTCTCAGCTGTGTCCACAGATAGGCCTCTCCCTGGTCCTCAGCCCCTCAGCTGCTTGGGCCTCTTGGGCTGGCCTGGCCTCTGCCCTGCTTGGGAAAGTGTTACAAAGCTCTTTAGCTCCACCGATAAGTGCTCAGAGGCACCCCACTCCACCAGTAAGCCTTGGCCCAAAGGCATTCAGCTCTATAGCTCCATGGGTCAGGGAGCCTAGCTCTGACAGGTACCTGGAGGTGCCTTATTCTGGCAGCAAGACTCCTGCCCGAAGGTGCTCAGCTTTCTCATTCCATGGGCCGGGAATTCTACTGCACCATCTCCTGCCCACCTCCTGGTTCTGCTGCCTCTGCTACCACCGTTTCTCTGCTATTTCTTGCCATCTCTCACTGACTCCGGTGTTACAGCTTTCTCTCCCTCTCTGTCTCCTGGGTCTAGGAGGTTATTAGCACAGCGATCCCGGGTTCAAAGGACACACTCTACTCGTAGCTCTTCTTTCTTAGTAGTAATGAGGCCCTCCCTTTCCACCTCTGAGATGGCTCATTTCAAAACTAATAGGATGGCAAAACTGACTGATATCCTTGTTAGGGTTCCATACACCTTATTTGCATAGTCTTACCTCCACAACAGTGCCATGCACATTATCTGTAGTACTAGCAAGCTGTTCAATCCCCTTGGTGGGCCTCAAGAACCTTATTTGCATAGTCCCACCCAATCTTTTGGTGGTAGTTATAAGATCATGTCTAGAAAGGCTACATAAAAGTGATCCATCACACCGCAGAGGGCCAGGAATTCTGGGCAGCATCTGAAATACAGACCTGCTCTTCACCCGATGAAGGAGTCCCTGGGTGATGCAAACAGTTAATGGGCCCGGCTAGTAACCAAAAGGTTGGAAGTTTAAGTCCACTCAGAGGCAACTTGGAAGAAAGACCTGGGGATCTACTTCAGAAAAATCACCATTGAAAACCCTGTGGAGCACAGTTCTACTCTGACACACATAGAGTCACCATGAGTCGGGGGTGCTATGAGTCGGGGTTGCTATGAGTCAGGCTAGCCAAGAGTCAGAGCTGCCTTGAGGGCAACTGTTCCCCTCCCTGCCAATAAAGCAAACTCGCCTGAGCCTCACTTTATCAGAGCTCAATTCTCAGTCATGGAATTGATAAATCAATCTAAGGGAAGGTGATAATGGCAAGTATCACCCCTCCCAAGTATTTGCATTTAACAGGTGACTCTGGAGCCCGTGTCTTAAACTAAAGGTGCTGGTGGAACTTTTGCAGTGAATAAGATTTTTTTTTTTTAAGTAGACAGGTCTCTTTTTGTGACCCTCACATCATAGCTGTCTCCTCCATCTGTGAAAAGGATGGGCCCTGTCTGTCTGTTACTCTCTTAAGGGAAAGTTATTACTATAGACAATTTAATCTATCTTTGAAATGCTGGCATTTATTCATCCCATGATTGTAAGCGTGCCAGGGAAGAAGATTTGCTCCTTGCAAGAGAGTCCATCAAATGAAAGAATTTTATTTCCAGAAAATGCCAACTTGGGGATAAAGTATGAGGAACGTAAGCCCATTTTAAACAGTGGATAAATTTCATAGAATGAACATGGGCGAGAGAGGGAATTTGGTCGCTAGGAAAATAAAACAAAATAAACCTAAGCTCTCCGCCCCCACTTTGTTTTTCCATTTTGAGGTGGGCTGTGCTTCCCAGTCTTGCTGTGGCATGTTTGTACCTCCCAACCCAGTGGTGACAGACTCACGGCAATGCCTACATGTCTGTCTCACAGGTGTGAGATCTGATACTTGCCAGCTAGCAAGGCTTTGGAGGAATCTCCCACAGTGGTTGTAAAGAGAAAAGGAGAGAGATAATAGTTCACTGACATCAACAATCTACTTCCCCCAACTGGCTAAATGTTTGAATAATAGCCTCAGCACTTGCCCTCCTACACCCCCTCCCCTGGCTCCGCCACTGTCAGATTCTCTTCCCTTCTCCACAACTGGGAACTCTAGGGAGCAGATTGTTTTGGCTGGAATTAGTCGGGCACAGATGGTACCACCTGCTGCATGTTTCTTACTTCTTATTGGCTTCTCTCTCAGCTCTCTGAGTTTTTGTATTTTTTGGAAGTTCAGGGGGAAGAGAAATGGCTGAGGCCCTTGCTTTTGCCTGATTCTAGCACAGCTGTTTTGAGCAAGCTGGCAACTGTGGGCATTGTGCTGGGACATGCTGATGGCGGAAGGTGCTTCCAGGGTAACGTGCCACAGTGGTGGCCTGTTTGCTGTATCTCCCACTTTAGTTTCCAAAATACAAACTTTCTTTGGGCCAAACATCTTTTCTGTTTCAGGCTGACAGATTTGCCTGTGACCAGACACAAGGCAGGTGGTCTTGTGAGCTTCTGAGAAATGTAATTTCTCTCATTCTAAAATCAGAGGGGCACAGAATGCTACTACCCATTTCATAAAGGAGGAAATTACTAACCGTTATGGGTTGAATTGTGTTCCCCAAAAATGTGTGTCAACTAGACTAGGCCATGATTCCCAGTGTCGTGTAATTGTCCACCATTTTGTCATCTGATGTGATTTTCCTTTGTATTGTAAATCCTACCTCTATGATGTTAATAAGGCAGGATTAGAGGCAGTTATGTTAATGAGGTAGGACTCAATCTACAAGATTAGGTTGTATCATGAGTCAATTTCTTGTGAGATATAAAAGAGAAAAGTGAGCAGAAACACAGGGATCCTCATACCACCAAGAAAGAAGCTCCAGGAGCACAAAATGTCCTTTGGACCTGGGGTCCCTACACTGAGAAGGTTCTAGACCAGGGGAAGATTGATCACAAGGACCTTCTCCCAGAGCCAACAGAGAGAAAGCCTTCCCTGGAGCTGGCACTCTGAATTTGGACCTTTAGCCTCCAAGACTGTGAGGGAATACATTTTTGTCTGTTAAAGCCATCCACTTGTAGTATTTTTGTTATAGCAGCACAAGATAACCAAGACACCAATAGACCACAGTCAGGTTTCCAAGCTCATTTCTGGGTTATTCATTGAGGATGATAATCCAGTAGTTCTCTACCCCTGACAGTAAACCTCAGGGATTGATACTTCCAGTTTTCTCACATATAAAAACATGAGATTGGACCAATGGACCTAAGGAGTCCCTTTCCCCTAAAATTCTCTGAATTCTATTTCTAAAGTTATTCTTGAGTACATATTAAGAGATCGCACTATACAACATGACCTAGGAAATGTCTCTATATCTCTGACTTCATCTCCCACCCTTTTCTTCTCAAGAAGACAAACACATTCCTGCCTCAGATATTTGCACTTGCTGTTCCTTCTCCCTGGGACACTCTCCCCCAGATCCTCACAGAGCTCGCTTCTTATCTTTCAGGACTCAACTCAAACACTATAGCCTCACTTAGGCTCTTCCTGATACCTCCCCCACCCTCACTGTGATTGCCCGCCCCCACCCCCACCTCATTCACTATTCAGTCACCTTCTTTTATTTTCTACGGAACACTTAACACTGTCTGGAATGAGCTTATATATTTTGTTTTCTGCCTTCCCCACTAAAACGTGAGTCCCTGAAGGCAGGGATACCATCTGTTTGTTCACTACTGTATCAAAATAAAACAATACCTCTCACTTAGCATCACTCAATAATATATATTTGTGTAAGGAATGGTATTATTTTGTGCTTAAATAAAGAAGACATCATGGTATAGAAGAAAACATGCTTAAGACTTCCATATTTGTACATTCCCTGAGGCACCTGGCACTCAGTATTATTTTTATTTGTATATGTCTCAGACTGTAAGAAACTTGAGGTCAGTAATATTATCTTGTTCATCTTGGTATTTCTCATAGTACTTAGTATTGTGCCTTACACATGGTAGGCATTCAATAAATTAGACCATTATCAAAGTTGTTGTAACTGTTGTTTTTTATTAGTATTATTTTGTTTATACCACTAGTGATAATAGAGAAGGAGCCCTGAGGGTGCAGTGCTTAACCACTTGGTGCCTAACCGAAAGGTCAGTGATTTGAACCCACCAGGCACTTGGAGGGAGAAAAATGTGGCAGTCTGCTTTTGTAAAGACTTACAGCCTTGGAAACCATATGGAGCCGTTCTACGCTGTCCTTCAGGGTCGCTGTGAGTCAGAATTGATTTGACTGGAACGAGTTTGGTTATTTTTTTTGGAACGGTAATAGAAACATCAATAGAAGCACCTATGCCATAACTAGAAACCTGGCTTCTGGTCCCAGATCTGCTAATAACCATGGAATGACTTGAGCAACTCTTTTCGTATCAGAGAACATCTAAGACTCCACACTCTAACTTTCTTTGATCTATTTCAGTCTAATCCAATTTCACCATTGGAGATTTATGAATCTCCTGCTGCTCCTGTTAGTGTAGTCTGCCTGTTGACTAGAGAAAGAATGGTACTGAGGACTCACAAGGTGGGATCAGACTGAAAATGGTGGGTAAAGAAGCTGGATGAAGCCAAAATTTCTTAATGGATATAACCCAACCCAGTGCAGTTGAGTCGATTCCGACTCATAGCGACCATCAAATGTCTTGGACAGAATTAGTAGGTAAATTATATGAACAGTAGTTAGTAATTTTAAAAGAGCATTTCTCAAAACGGAGAAGGTCTCTGACTCTTAGTTGAAGGAGACTCTAGTTCATAGGCAGTTAGTCCTCAAACGACGATGCAACATCTTAAGAGTAACACAATGTCCCCAGAGCAGATTATTTTCATTACACGCTTGCATGGTTCTTGTAAATCAGAATGAACTCCTTGCAGGATGTAGAGAAACTAACTCATTCCTTCAGATGTTTCCATGGTCTCTTGCAAGAGTGTTTTACTGTGAAATGTTGGAGAGAGCACTGAACATTCAGGAGACCAAGGTTCTGGCAATCTGAGTTAGCCTGCTTTCTAAATCATGGTGGCATAGAAACAACTAGCCAATCTGTGTCATCTCAAGTATATGTGGACCTCAAGTTTCCTCATCCATAAAGTATGGATGATAGATTACTTGAATGCTTTTATTTTTCCATGTGTTACAAACATAAGATTTTCTTTCTACCCAATTTATAGGAGAGCTTTACTGAAGAATGAAAAGTAGGTTTTTTGACTTTTTAATGTAGACACAAAGTGTGTTATAATTTGGTCAGTCCATGGGAGTTTATAACATAGTTACAGGCCAATCTAGAGGTGAAGATGTCTGACTCAAAGGTCATGGCAATTTCTGGAAAATACTTGCACGAATCACGATACTTTTATGTTAAAAATCAGGGTAGTATATATTAAGTGGTTGTCATGTTAGAACCATTTTGTTCTGATATGATTTTGTTGACTGTCCCATCACCATTGGTGAAATGTTCCTTCTCATGGAAATGTCTTTGATAATATAAAAATACTATATATTGCAAAAAACCTACTTAGATACTAGGCTGATTATTCCTAAACTCATTCTATCCAGTAACAGTGTTTTATGGGTTAAAGCCAATTGGGCAGGGTGGTTAGTACTTCTCTTTTTTCCCCCTCTTGCTTAGATTAACCTTTAACCGGAAACCTATGAGCTCACACTTTCTAAGCACGTTCAATAATGAAGTGGTAGACCTCCACAGAATGTTTCAGGGCTGCAGGAAGTGGTTGAGGGTTATTTAATAGTTGGTGTTCTCCCCTTTATGTCTGCACCAATCCTGGGCTGCAATACAGGGTTGGGAAATACTGTTTGTGTTGGAAGTGGTGTCTTTCAGAAGGGATGTAAAAACCAAGGTCTAGGTTGCTTGTGGTCACTAAATATACCATAAGGTTTTCTGTAAGAGTAAGGATGTTCTTGAGTTTCCTTTCTAAATTTATATTCTTTTATTCATCCATGTTTTTTCAAGTAATTTGAAGGCTGCATTCCTCTTTTTCTAAACAAAGCTAGAGTGGAGTGTAGCTGTAATTCTTTGCTCTATATTAAGACTTTTTTTTTTTTAGGAGTGAATAAAACTGATTCTTTCTGCTTTACGGAAAGGTCACAGACTAGAATCTAAATTCCCTACAAAATGAGTAAAGATCATTTAATATTTTCCCTATTTTATTTTGGCGCAGATCTTATAAATTACAAAGAATTTTTTTTTTTTTTGCGATGCTGTTTTCAGAACCTTCTATTTTTCCAGCATCAACATTTTATTTTGTGCTTTCCATTTGTGTAAAATAGCAAAGCATGGAATATCTCAAACACACTCCGCCCAGACTCCTTCCATCTCTTCAGTAATGTTTAACACTAGGTATTTGAGTGTGCACGCACAAACTTAGCAAACCTACGCGCACGCACACGCATATACACACACTCTTACTTCCCTCTGACTGCTCTGTAAGTGGTCAGAACAGGATCAGAACGCACAAATCTTTTCTCTGAACGTTTCCTTATGTTAGATCAGTTCTTCCCGAGCTCAGTGCTTGCCAGTGCTAAATTTCCTACCAGGGCAGTAGTCTATTTTTAACATTTTGGGGGCTTATCCTTCGCTCCAAATCTAACAGGCGTATTTCGTGGAGTGAAAGAGAGAAAGCTGATTGGGTGCAGTTACAAATCAGGGCCATCAGGATTTGCAGTTTCTGGAGAATCAAAGATATGAATGAGAAAGACCAATTAGAATACTTAAGAGATCATTTGTCAGCACTTTAATCTTCATGTATTTTTTACCCATCATTTTCTTTGACTAAAATTATTAGAATCTTTGTCATATTCATCTCAAGGCCAAATGAGAAGAGTGGTGTTCATCTTCTACTTTCAATATTTTGGCGCATTTTAACATGTCGTGCTAGATTATAGGTGGTAGGCGACTGTTTTAATAGAGTTTTAGCTTATGATGTATTCAGCATCATATCATCTCAGTGTCATTTCTCTAATTCCATATTTCTTATACAGATGAAGACTGAAGGATTTATTTGTTATTTAATAGCATTTGTTTAATTCAGAGATTAATATATCATCTTCAACCCTGAAACAGAGGCCCTCTCAAACATCAGACCCAAAAAATTGGACACAGCCTACCAGCCCAAAAGAACATGCTGCGAATTATCTTGATGTTTATTTAAATATTTAACTCTAAAGGAAGCAATCATTCCTTTATACTTCTTTAAATTTAGTATCGACATTTTTATTTTGGGACAGGAAGTCTTTTTTTTTTTTTTTTAAACATGGATACAGGAAAAGAAAACTCTCCAATAAAAATATTGTCTAAAAAGTTTGTTTTGTCTGCATGATTTACTAAATATGTACAATTTCAATTCACAGCGAAGGTAACAAAGATTTAAACAGCCAACATCACAAATGTCTCAAGTTCTAAAAAAAAAAAAAAAAAAAAAAAAAATCACTGTGCACATTTTAACAATTTAATTGAATAAAAACCAAAGCTGAGCCTTCAGTCTGAATCTTTTTTATCATGGGCACAAGCCATTTATTTTCTTCATCTTTGTTACACGATGCATATTTCAGTGACTAAAAAAAGCCCCTCCCCATGTTAGTATATTAGGTTATGTCAGTACATACTTAGGAGAGGCATAAATCTGCTCTTGGTACACCTATATCGTTCGTGATATGTTCACACATATGTCATAATATTTATAAATATATAAAATGATCAGATGAGTCACCTGTGATTTTTTTGGATGCTTTCAAATGTCGGAATGTTTTGTGCATGTATAGAATTTTTGGAAATTTATGGGAGGGCTAATTAAAATGACAATAATTTGATCAGTGTCCCCCGATGTAAGATGTCTAGAAAAAATTATTCTGCTCTTCAAATTGAGATTTCATATCTCTACCCAATTTAGATTTGTAAAGTTCTCTAATACATGAATCTGAACGTTGTGGTCATTCTGATATGATGATTGAGTGAACCAATTAATCATTAGAAACAAATGTCATTGAATATAGAATAGTTGAGTTACAGTTAAGGAGGGAGCCATAACTTTGGCTACCCTATAAAATCTATAATAAGGTTGTATTCACATATATATTTTTTCCAAGTAAATTCTTTGGTGTTTTTTTCCTTTCCCTCTTTTTTTAGTACTGTGATTGATGAACATGCAATGCGAAATTCAAATAATTGCACCGTGCATGTTTATTTGAATAATTGCCCCATTGCACAATCAAATAAATCTGCTGAGTGTGTTTGTTTGACTGTTTTTACATGTACATGGGATCACATACTCAAATAAATGCAGCTGTGTTTATTACAACGTGTGGTGTTCCAGATATACACACGCTTGTTTGTGTGTATATCCAAGACCCTACAGCTCGGAATGGCCGCACACATCTTGGAGAAAAAGTGTGCTTAACAATTTCTCAGTTCAAATCCATGTAAACTTATTATTGGGCAATTCCCTCAAATTTGTGACTAAGATTTGCTTTCATCAAGGTTTATATCCCTAGAAAGATAAAGTGACTTTTTTGAGTTATCTGGTTGTGAAAAGTATCTAATAAATTTATTCGTATTTATTCAAATATAGTTCCTTCTTTTCTCCTTCCTCCAAGCCTTCCCACTCCACCCCCAGCTCAATTCCTGCTAAAGAAGGCATATGTTTTGTTTAGTTCTCACTGAGAAATTCTGATACTCATCTCTCTTCCCAGTTATTTCAAGCCTAAGTCTACAGTATCGTGTGGAAAAAAAAATTGCACAAATCTGCTAGAATATAAAAGACTCTTGGAAAGAATGGGCAGGGATAATCAGTTCTTCCAATGTTTCTTCATCCTCCTCTAGCCTCTCTTCAAGAAAAAGAAGTTAGAACTAGGAGTTTGGGAAGAGTAACTATTTGATAAGGGCCTATAGAACACATCTGATACTACTAAAATGCATGTCTCTTGATTATGGGGGGAACTTCTTGTTTGCAACCTTGGAAAGGAATCTTAGGACAAGCCAAAAGGTTTTATTCTTCCCTAAAGTTGGAAGATTATTCAGGTCAAATGCACAATAGTGTTAGCTGATAAATGACATTTAAAAACAAACAAACA